>NW_027597211.1:0-94250 GCF_964194155.1 Cetorhinus maximus | reverse complement strand
CTAACCCCGTGCTGTACCTGTCCTGGGAGTGTTTGATGGGGACGGTGTAGAGGGAGCTTTACTCTGTATCTAACCCCGTGCTGTACCTGTCCTGGGAATGTTTGATGGGGACGGTGTAGAGGGAGCTTTACGCTGTATCTAACCCCGTGCTGTACCCGTCCTGGGAGTGTTTGATGGGGACGGTGTAGAGGGAGCTTTACTCTGTATCTAACCCAGCGCTGTACCTGTCCTGGGAGTGTTTGATGGGGACGGTGTAGAGGGAGCTTTACTCTGTATCTAACTCGGTGCTTTACCTGCCCTGGGAGGGTTTGATGGGGACAGTGTAGTGGGAGATTTACTCTGTATCTAACCCCGTGCTGTACGTGTCCTGGGAGTGTTTGATGGGGACGGTGTAGAGGGAGCTTTACTCTGTATCTAACCCTGTGCTGTACCTGTCCTGGGAGCGTTTGATGGGGACGGTGTAGAGGGAGCTTTACTCTGTATCTAACCCCGTGCTGTACCTGTCCTGGGAGTGTTTGATGGGGACAGTGTAGAGGGAGCATTACTCTGTATCTAACCCCGTGCCTTACCTGCCCTGGGAGTGTTTGTTGGGGACAGTGTAGAGGGAGCTTTACTCTGTATCTAGCCCCGTGCTGTACCTGTCCAGGGAGTGTTTGATGGGGACGGTGTAGAGGGAGCTTTACTCTGTAGCTAAACCCGTGTTGTAGCTGTCCTGGGAGTGTTTGATGGGGACGGTGTAGAGGGAGCTTTACTCTGTATCTAACCCCATGCTGTACCTGTCCTGGGAGTGTTTGATGGGGACGGTGAAGAGGGAGCTTTACTCTGTATCTAACTCCTTGCTGAACCTGCCCTGGGAGGGTTTGATGGGGACAGTGTAGTGGGAGCTTTACTCTTTATCTAACCCCGTGCTGTACGTGTCCTGGGAGTGTTTGATGGGGACGGTGAAGTGGGAGCTTTACTCTGTATCTAACCCCGTGCTGTGCCTTTCCGGGGAGCGTTTGATGTGGACGGTGTTGAGGGAGCATTACACTGTATCTAACCCCGTGCTGTACCTGCCCTGGTAGTGTTTGATGGGGACGGTGTAGAGGGAGCTTTACTCTGTATCTAACTCCGTGCTGTACCAGCCCTGGGAGTGTTTGATGGGGACAGTGTAGAGGGAGCTTTACTCTGTATCTAACCCCGTGCCGTACCTGCCCTGGGAGTGTTTGATGGGGACGGTGTAGAGGGAGCTTTACTCTGTATCTAACCCCGTGCTGTACCTGTCCTGGGAGTGTTTGATGGGGACGGTGTAGAGGGAGCTTTACTCTGTATCTAACCCCGTGCTGTACCTGTCCTGGGAGTGTTTGATGGGGACGGTGTAGAGGGAGCTTTACTCTGTATCTAACCCCGTGCTGTACCTTTCCTGGGAGCGTTTGATGTGGACGGTGTAGAGGGAGCTTTACTCTGTATCTAACCCCGTGCTGTACCTGTCCTGGGAGTGTTTGATGGGGACGGTGTAGAGGGAGCTTTACTCTGTATCTAACCCCGTGCCTTACCTCCCCTGGGAGTGTTTGATGGGGACAGTGTAAAGGGAGCTTTACTCTGTATCTAACCCCGTGCTGTACCTGTCCTGTGAGTGTTTGATGGGGACGGTGTAGAGGGAGCTTTACTTTGTATCTAACCCCGTGTTGTACCTGTCCTGGGAATTTTGATGGGGACGGTGTAGAGGGAGCGTTACTCTGTATCTAACTCCGTGCTGTACCTGCCCGGGGAGTGTTTGATGGGGACGGTGAAGAGGGAGCTTTACTCTGTATCTAACCCCGTGCTGTACCTTCTTGGGAGCGTTTGATGGGGACGGTGCAGAGGGAGCTTTACTCTGTATCTAACCCCGTGCCGTACCTGTCCTGGGAGTGTTTGATGGGGAGGGTGTAGAGGGAGCTTTAATATGTATCTAACTCCGTGCCGTACCTGCCCTGGGAGTGTTTGATGGGGACAGTGTAGAGGGAGCTTTACTCTGTATCTAACCCCGTGCTGTACCGGTCCTGGGAGTGTTTGATGGGGACGGTGTAGAAGGAGCTTTACTCTGTATCTAATCCCGTGCTGTACATGTCCTGGGAGTGTATGATGGGGACGGTGTTGAGGGAGCTTTACTCTGTATCTAACCCCGTGCTGTACCTGTCCTGGGAGTGTTTGATGGGGACAGTGTAGAGGGAGCTTTACTCTGTATCTAACCCCGTGCTGTAACTGTCCTGGGAGTGTTTGATGGGGACGGTGTAGAGGGAGCTTTACTCTGTATCTAACCCCGTGCTGTACCTGTCCTGGGAGTGTTTGATGGGGACGGTGTAGAGGGAGCTTTACTCGGTATCTAACCCCGTGCTGTACCTGCCCTGGGAGTGTTTGATAGGTACAGTGTAGAGTGAGCTTTACTCTGTATCTAACCCCGTGCTGTACCTGCCCTGGGAGTGTTTGATGGGGACGGTGTAGAGGGAGCTTTACTCTGTATCTAACTCCGTGCTGTACCAGCCCTGGGAGTGTTTGATGGGGACAGTGTAGAGGGAGCTTTACTCTGTATCTAACCCCTTGCCGTACCTGCCCTGGGAGTGTTAGATGGGGACGGTGTAGAGGGAGCGTTACTCTGTATCGAAACCCGTGCTGTACCTGTCCTGGGAGGGTTTGATGGGGACGGTGTAGAGGGAGCTTTACTCTGTATCTAACCCCGTGCTGTACCTGTCCTGGGAGTTTTTGATGGGTAGGGTGTAGAGGGAGCTTTACTCTGTATCTAAACCCGTGCTTTACCTGTCCTGGGAGTGTTTGATGGGGACAGTGTAGAGGGAGCTTTACTCTGTATCTAACCCCGTGCTGTACATGTCCTGGGAGTGTTTGATGGGGACGGTGTAGAGTGAGTTTACTTTGTATCTAACCCCGTGCTGTACCTGTCCTGGGAGTGTTTGATTGGGACGGTGTAGAGGGAGCTTTATTCTGTATCTTACTCCGTGCTGTACCTGCCCTGGCAGTGTTTGATGGGGACAGTGTAGTGGGAGCATTACTCTGTATCTAACCCCGTGCTGTACCTGTTCTGGGAGTGTTTGACGGGGACAGTGTACAAGGAGCTTTACTCTGTATCAAACCCCGTGCTGTACCTGTCCAGGGAGTGTTTGATGGGGACAGTGTAGAGGGAGCTTTACTCTGTATCTAAACCCGTGCTGTACCTGTCCTGGGAGCGTTTGATGGGGACAGTGTAGAGGGAGCTTTACTCTGTATCTAACCCCGTGCCTTACCTGCCCTGGGAGTGTTTGATGGGGACAGTGTAGAGGGAGCTTTACTCTGTATCTAACACCGTGCTGTACCTGTCCTGGGAGTGTTTGATGGGGACGGTGTAGAGGGAGCTTTACTCTGTATCTAACCCCGTGCCTTACCTGCCCTGGGAGTGTTTGATGGGGACAGTGTAGAGGGAGCTTTACTCTGTATCTAACCCCGTGCTGTACCTGTCCTGGGAGTGCTTGTTGGGGACGGTGTAGAGGGAGCTTTACTCTGTATCTAACACCGTGCTGTACCTGTCCTGGGAGTGTTTGATGGGGACTGTGTAGAGTGAGCTTTACTTTGTATCTAACCCCGTGCTGTACCTGTCCTGGGAGTGTTTGATGGGGACGATGTAGAGGGCGCTTTACTCTGTATCTAACACCGTGCTGTACCTGTCCTGGGAGTGTTTGATGGGGACGGTGTCGGAGGAGCTTATATCTGTATCTAAACCCGTGCTGTACGTGTCCTGGGAGTGTTTGATGGGGACGGTGTAGAGGGAGCTTTACTCTGTATCTAACCCCGTGCTGTACCTGTCCTGGGAGTGTTTGATGGGGACGGTGTAGAGGGAGCTTTACTCTGTATCTAACCCCGTGCTGTACCTGTCCTGGGAGTGTTTGATGGGGACGGTGTAGAGGGAGCTTTACTCTGTATCTAACCCCGTGCTGTACATGTCCTGGGAGTGTTTGATGGGGACAGTGTAGAGGGAGCTTTACTCTGTATCTAACCCCGTGCTGTACCTGCCCTGGGAGTGTTTGATGGGGACGGTGTAGAGGGAGCTTTACTCTGCATCTAACCCCGTGCTGTACCTGTCCTGGGAGCATTTCTTGGGGACGGTGTAGAGGGAGCTTTACTCTTTATCTAACCCCGTGCTGTACCTGTCCTGGGAGTGTTTGATGGGGACAGTGTAGAGGGAGCTTTACTCTGTATCTAACCCCGTGCTGTACCTGTCCAGGGAGTGTTTGATAGGGACAGTGTAGAGGGAGCTTTACTCTGTATCTTACCCCGTGCTGTACCTGTCCTGGGAGTGTTTGATGGGGACGGTGTAGAGGGAGCTTTACTCTGTATCTAGCCCCGTGCTGTACATGTCCTGGGAGTGTTTGATGGGGATAGTGTAGAGGGAGCATTACTCTTTATCTAACCCCGTGCTGTACCTGTCCTGGGAGTGTTTGATGGGGACGGCGTAGAGGGAGCTTTACTCTGTATTTAACCCCGTGCTGTACCCGTCCTGGGAGTGTTTGATGGGGACGGTGTAGAGGGAGCTTTACTCTGTATCTAACCCCATGCTGTACCTGTCCTGGGTGTGTTTGATGGGGACGGTGAAGAGGGAGTTTTACTCTGTATCTAACTCCTTGCTGAACCTGCCCTGGGAGGGTTTGATGGGGACAGTGTAGTGGGAGCTTTACTCTTTATCTAACTCCGTGCTGTACGTGTCCTGGGAGTGTATGATGGGGACGGTGAAGTGGGAGCTTTACTCTGTATCTAACCCCGTGCTGTGCCTTTCCTGGGAGCGTTTGATGTGGACGGTGTTGAGGGAGCATTACACTGTATCTAACCCCGTGCTGTACCTGTCCTGGGAGTGTTTGATGGGGACGGTGTAGAGGGAGCTTTACTCTGTATCTAACCCCGTGCTGTACCTGTCCTGGGAGTGTTTGATGGGGACGGTGTAGAGGGAGCTTTACTCTGTATCTAACCCCGTGCTCTACCTGTCCTGGGAGTGTTTGATGGGGACGGCGTACAGGGAGCTTTACTCTGTATCCAAACCCATGCTGTACCTGTCCTGGGAGTGTTTGATGGGGACGGTGTAGAGGGAGCTTTACTCTGTATCTAACTCCTTGCTGTACCTGCCCTGGGAGGGTTTGATGGGGACAGTGTAGTGGGAGCTTTACTCTTTATCTAACCCCGTGCTGTACGTGTCCTGGGAGTGTTTGATGGGGACGGTGTAGAGGGAGCTTTACTCTGTATCTAACCCCGTGCTGTACCTTTCCTGGGAGCGTTTGATGTGGACGGTGTAGAGGGAGCTTTACTCTGTATCTAACCCCGTGCTGTACCTGTCCTGGGAGTGTTTGATGGGGACGGTGTAGAGGGAGCTTTACTCTGTATCTAACCCCGTGCCTTACCTCCCCTGGGAGTGTTTGATGGGGACAGTGTAGAGGGAGCTTTACTCTGTATCTAATCCCGTGCTGTACCTGTCCTGTGAGTGTTTGATGGGGACGGTGTAGAGGGAGCTTTACTTAGTATCTAACCCCGTGTTGTACCTGTCCTGGGAATTTTGATGGGGACGGTGTAGAGGGAGCGTTACTCTGTATCTAACTCCGTGCTGTACCTGCCCGGGGAGTGTTTGATGGGGACGGTGAAGAGGGAGCTTTACTCTGTATCTAACCCCTTGCTGTACCTTCTTGGGAGCGTTTGATGGGGACGGTGTAGAGGGAGCTTTACTCTGTATCTAACCCCGTGCCGTACCTGTCCTGGGAGTGTTTGATGGGGAGGGTGTAGAGGGAGCTTTAATATGTATCTAACTCCGTGCCGTACCTGCCCTGGGAGTGTTTGATGGGGACAGTGTAGAGGGAGCTTTACTCTGTATCTAACCCCGTGCTGTACCGGTCGTGGGAGTGTTTGATGGGGACGGTGTAGAAGGAGCTTTACTCTGTATCTAATCCCGTGCTGTACATGTCCTGGGAGTGTTTGATGGGGACGGTGTTGAGGGAGCTTTACTCTGTATCTAACCCCGTGCTGTACCTGTCCTGGGAGTGTTTGATGGGGACAGTGTAGAGGGAGCTTTACTCTGTATCTAACCCCGTGCTGTACCTGTCCTGGGAGTGTTTGATGGGGACGGTGTAGAGGGAGCTTTACTCTGTATCTAACCCCGTGCTGTACCTGTCCTGGGAGTGTTTGATGGGGACGGTGTAGAGGGAGCTTTACTCGGTATCTAACCCCGTGCTGTACCTGCCCTGGGAGTGTTTGATAGGTACAGTGTAGAGTGAGCTTTACTCTGTATCTAACCCCGTGCTGTACCTGCCCTGGGAGTGTTTGATGGGGACGGTGCAGAGGGAGCTTTACTCTGTATCTAACTCTGTGCTGTACCAGCCCTGGGAGTGTTTGATGGGGACAGTGTAGAGGGAGCTTTACTCAGTATCTAACCCCGTGCCGTACCTGCCCTGGGAGTGTTTGATGGGGACGGTGTAGAGGGAGCGTTACTCTGTATCGAAACCCGTGCTGTACCTGTCCTGGGAGTGTTTGATGGGGACGGTGTAGAGGGAGCTTTACTCTGTATCTAACCCCGTGCTGTACCTGTCCTGGGAGTTTTTGATGGGTAGGGTGTAGAGGGAGCTTTACTCTGTATCTAAACCCGTGCTTTACCTGTCCTGGGAGTGTTTGATGGGGACAGTGTAGAGGGAGCTTTACTCTGTATCTAACCCCGTGCTGTACATGTCCTGGGAGTGTTTGATGGGGACGGTGTAGAGTGAGCTTTACTTTGTATCTAACCCCGTGCTGTACCTGTCCTGGGAGTGTTTGATTGGGACGGTGTAGAGGGAGCTTTATTCTGTATCTTACTCCGTGCTGTACCTGCCCTGGCAGTGTTTGATGGGGACAGTGTAGTGGGAGCATTACTCTGTATCTAACCCCGTGCTGTACCTGTTCTGGGAGTGTTTGACGGGGACAGTGTACAAGGAGCTTTACTCTGTATCAAACCCCGTGCTGTACCTGTCCAGGGAGTGTTTGATGGGGACAGTGTAGAGGGAGCTTTACTCTGTATCTAAACCCGTGCTGTACCTGTCCTGGGAGCGTTTGATGGGGACAGTGTAGAGGGAGCTTTACTCTGTATCTAACCCCGTGCCTTACCTGCCCTGGGAGTGTTTGATGGGGACAGTGTAGAGGGAGCTTTACTCTGTATCTAACACCGTGCTGTACCTGTCCTGGGAGTGCTTGTTGGGGACGGTGTAGAGGGAGCTTTACTCTGTATCTAACCCCGTGCTGTACCTGTCCTGGGAGTGTTTGATGGGGACTGTGTAGAGTGAGCTTTACTTTGTATCTAACCCCGTGCTGTACCTGTCCTGGGAGTGTTTGATGGGGACGATGTAGAGGGCGCTTTACTCTGTATCTAACACCGTGCTGTACCTGTCCTGGGAGTGTTTGATGGGGACGGTGTCGGAGGAGCTTATATCTGTATCTAAACCCGTGCTGTACGTGTCCTGGGAGTGTTTGATGGGGACGGTGTAGAGGGAGCTTTACTCTGTATCTAACCCCGTGCTGTACCTGCTCTGGGAATGTTTAATGGGGACTGTGTAGAGTGAGCTTTACTTTGTATCTAACGCCGTGCTGTACCTGTCCTGGGAATGTTTGATGGGGACGGTGTAGAGGGAGCTTTACTCTGTATCTCACTCCGTGCTGTACCTGCCCTGTGAGTGTTTGATGGGGACAGTGTAGTGGGAGCTTTACTCTGTATCTTAACCCGTGCTGTACCTGTCCTGGGAGTGTTTGATGGGGCAGTGTAGAGGGAGTATTACTCTGTATCTAGCCCCGTGCTGCACCTGTCCTGGGAGTGTTTGATGGGGACAGTGTAGAGGGAGCTTTACTCTGTATCTAACCCCGTGCTGTACCCGTCCTGGGAGTGTTTGATGGCGACGGTGTAGAGGGAGCTTTACTCTGTATCTAACACCGTGTCGTACCCGTCCTGGGAGTGTTTGATGGGGATGGTGTAGAGGGAGCTTTACTCAGTATCTAACCCCGTGCTGTACCTGTCCTGGGAGTGTTTGATGGGGACGGTGTAGAGGGATCTTTACTCTCTATCTAACTCCGCGCTGTACCTGTCCTGGGAGTGTTTGATGGGGACTGTGTAGAGTGAGCTTTACTTTGTATCTAACCCCGTGCTGTACCTGTCCTGGGAGTGTTTGATGGGGAGGATGTAGAGGGAGCTTTACTCTGTATCTAACACCGTGCTGTACCTGTCCTGGGAGTGTTTGATGGGGACGGTGTCGGAGGAGCTTATATCTGTATCTAAACCCGTGCTGTACGTGTCCTGGGAGTGTTTGATGGGGACGGTTTAGAGGGAGCTTTACTCTGTATCTAACCCCGTGCTGTACCTGCTCTGGGAATGTTTAATGGGGACTGTGTAGAGTGAGCTTTACTTTGTATCTAACGCCGTGCTGTACCTGTCCTGGGAGTGTTTGATGGGGACGGTGTAGAGGGAGCTTTACTCTGTATCTCACTCCGTGCTGTACCTGCCCTGTGAGTGTTTGATGGGGACAGTGTAGTGGGAGCTTTACTCTGTATCTAAACCCGTGCTGTACCTGTCCTGGGAGTGTTTGATGGGGCAGTGTAGAGGGAGCTTTACTCTGTATCTAGCCCCGTGCTGTACCTGTCCTGGGAGTGTTTGATGGGGACAGTGTAGAGGGAGCTTTACTCTGTATCTAACCCCGTGCTGTACCCGTCCTGGGAGTCTATGATGGCGACGGTGTAGAGGGAGCTTTACTCTGTATCTAACCCCGTGTCGTACCCGTCCTGGGAGTGTTTGATGGGGATGGTGTAGAGGGAGCTTTACTCAGTATCTAACCCCGTGCTGTACCTGTCCTGGGAGTGTTTGATGGGGACGGTGTAGAGGGATCTTTACTCTCTATCTAACTCCGCGCTGTACCTGCCCTGGGAGGGTTTGATGGGGACAGTGTAGTGGGAGCTTTACTCTGTATCTAACCCCGTGCTGTACGTGTCCTGGGAGTGTTTGATGGGGACGGTGTAGAGGGCGCTTTACTCTGTATCTAACCCCGTGCTGTACCTGTCCTGGGAGTGTTTGATGGGGACGGTGTAGAGGGAGCTTTACTCTGTATCTAACCCCGTGCTGTACCTGTACTGGGAGTGTTTGATGGGGACGGTATAGAGGGATCTATACTCTGTATCTAACCCCGTGCTGTACCTGTCCTGGGAGTGTTTGATGGGGACAGTGTAGAGGCAGCTTTACTCTGTATCTAACCCCGTGCTGTACCTGTCCTGGGAGTGTTTGATGGGAACGGTGTACAGAGAGCTTTACTCTGTATCTTACCCCAGGCTGTACCTGTCCTGGGAGTGTTTGATGGGGACGGTGTAGAGGGATCTTTACTCTCGATCAAAGTCCGTGCTGTACCAGCCATGGGAGGGTTTGATGGGGACAGTGTAGTGGGAGCTTTACTCTGTATCTAACCCCGTGCTGTACGTGTCCTGGGAGTGTTTGATGGGGACGGTGTAGAGGGCGCTTTACTCTGTATCTAACCCCGTGCTGTATCTGTCCTGGGAGTGTTTGATGGGGACAGTGTAGAGGGAGCTTTACTCTGTATCTAACCCCGTGATGTACCTGTCCTGGGAGTATTTGATAGGGACAGTGTAGAGGGAGCTTTACTCTGTATCTAACCCCGTGCTGTACCTGCCCTGGGAGTGTTTGATGGGGACGGTGTAGAGGGAGCTTTACTCTGTATCTAACTCCGTGCTGTACCTGCCCTGGGAGGGTTTGATGGGGACAGTGTAGTGGGAGCTTTACTCTGTATTTAACCCCGTGCTGTACGTGTCCTGAGAGTGTTTGATGGGGATAGTGAAGATGGAGCTTTACTCTGTATCTAACCCCGTGCTGTACCTGTCCTGGGAGCGTTTGATGGGGACGGTGTAGAGGGAGCTTTACTCTGTATCTAAACCCGTGCTGTGCCTGTCCTGGGAGTGTTTGATGGGGACAGTGTAGAGGGAGCTTTATTCTGTATCTAACCCCGTGCCTTACCTGCCCTGGGAGTGTTTGATGGGGACAGTGTAGAGGGAGCTTTACTCTGTATCTAACCCCGTGCTGTACCTGTCCTGGAAGTGTTTGTTGGGGACGGTGTAGAGGGAGCTTTACTCTGTATCTAACACCGTGCTGTACCTGTCCTGGGAGTGTTTGATGGGGACGGTGTAGAGGGAGCTTTACTCTCTATCTAACCCCGTGCCTTACCTGCCCTGGGATTGTTTGATGGGGACAGTGTAGAGGGAGCTTTACTCTGTATCTAACCCCGTGCTGTACCTGTCCTGGGAGTGTTTGTTGGGGACGGTGTAGAGGGAGCTTTACTCTGTATCTAACACCGTGCTGTACCTGTCCTGGGAGTGTTTGATGGGGACGGTGTAGAGGGAGCTTTACTTTGTATCTAACCCCGTGCTGAACCTGTCCTGGGAGTGTTTGATGGGGACAGTGTAGAGGGAGCTTTACTCTGTATCTAACTCCGTGCTGTACCTGCCCTGGGAGTGTTTGATGGGGACGGTGTAGAGGGAGCTTTACTCTGTATCTAACCCCGTGCTGTACCTGTCCTGGGAGTGTTTGATGGGGACAGTGAAGAGGGAGTTTTACTCTGTATCTAACCCTGTGCTGTACCTGTCCTGGGAGTGTTTGATGGGGACGGTGTAGAGGGAGCTTTACTCTGTATCTAACACCGTGCTGTAACTGTCCTGGGAGTGTTTGATGGGGACGGTGTCGGAGGAGCTTATATCTGTATCTAAACCCGTGCTGTACCTGTCCTGGGAGTGTTTGATGGGGACGGTGTAGAGGGAGCTTTACTTTGTATCTAACCCCGTGCTGAACCTGTCCTGGGAGTGTTTGATGGGGACAGTGTAGAGGGAGCTTTACTCTGTATCTAACTCCGTGCTGTACCTGCCCTGGGAGTGTTTGATGGGGACGGTGTAGAGGGAGCTTTACTCTGTATCTAACCCCGTGCTGTTCCTGTCCTGGGAGCGTTTGTTGGGGACGGTGTAGAGGGAGCTTTACTCTTTATCTAACCCCGTGCTGTACCTGTCCTGGGCGTGTTTGATGTGGACAGTGTAGAGGGAGCTTTACTCTGTATCTAACCCCGTGCCGTACCTGCCCTGGGAGTGTTTCATGGGGACAGTGTAGAGGGAGATTTATTCTGTATCTAACCCCTTGCTGTACCTGTCCTGGGAGTGTTTGATGGGGACGGTGTAGAGGGAGCTTGACTCTGTATCTAACCCCGTGCTGTACCAGCCCTGGGAGTGTTTGATGGGGACGGTGTAGAGGGAGCTTTACTCTGTATCTAACCCCGTGCTGTACCTGTCCTGGGAGTGTTTGATGGGGACAGTGAAGAGGGAGTTTAACTCTGTATCTAACCCTGTGCTGTACCTGTCCTGGGAGTGTTTGATGGGGACGGTGTAGAGGGAGCTTTAATCTGTATCTAACACCGTGCTGTAACTGTCCTGGGAGTGTTTGATGGGGACGGTGTCGGAGGAGCTTATATCTGTATCTAAACCCGTGCTGTACCTGTCCTGGGAGTGTTTGATGGGGACGGTGTAGAGGGAGCTTTAATCTGTATCTAACACCGTGCTGTAACTGTCCTGGGAGTGTTTGATGGGGACGGTGTCGGAGGAGCTTATATCTGTATCTAAACCCGTGCTGTACCTGTCCTGGGAGTGTTTGATGGGGACAGTGTAGGGGGAGCTTTACTCTGTATCTAACCCCGTGCTGTACCTGCTCTGGGAATGTTTAATGGGGACTGTGTAGAGTGAGCTTTACTTTGTATCTAACGCCGTGCTGTACCTGTCCTGGGAGTGTTTGTTGGGGACGGTGTAATGGGAGCTTTACTCTGTATCTCACTCCGTGCTGTACCTGCCCTGTGAGTGTTTGATGGGGAGAGTGTAGTGGGAGCTTTACTCTGTATCTAAACCCGTGCTGTACCTGTCCTGGGAGTGTTTGATGGGGCTGTGTAGAGGGAGCTTTACTCTGTATCTAGCCCCGTGCTGTACCTGTCCTGGGAGTGTTTGATGGGGACAGTGTAGAGGGAGCATTACTCTGTATCTAACCCCGTGCTGTACCCGTCCTGGGAGTGTTTGATGGCGACGGTGTAGAGGGAGCTTTACTCTGTATCTAACCCCGTGTCGTACCCGTCCTGGGAGTGATTGATGGGGACGGTGTAGAGGGAGCTTAACTCAGTATCTAACCCCGTGCTGTACCTGTCCTGGGAGTGTTTGATGGGGACGGTGTAGAGGGATCTTTACTCTCTATCTAACTCCGCGCTGTACCTGCCCTGGGAGGGTTTGATGGGGACAGTGTAGTGGGAGCTTTACTCTGTATCTAACCCCGTGCTGTACGTGTCCTGGGAGTGTTTGATGGGGACGGTGTAGAGGGCGCTTTACTCTGTATCTAACCCCGTGCTGTACCTGTCTTGGGAGTGTTTGATGGGGACGGTGTAGAGGGAGCTTTACTCTGTATCTAACACCGTGCTGTACCTGTACTGGGAGTGTTTGATGGGGACGGTATAGAGGGATCTATACTCTGTATCTAACCCCGTGCTGTACCTGTCCTGGGAGTGTTTGATGGGGACAGTGTAGAGGGAGCTTTACTCTGTATCTCACCCCGTGCTGTACCTGTCCTGGGAGTGTTTGATGGGAACGGTGTACAGAGAGCTTTACTCTGTATCTTACCCCAGGCTGTACCTGTCCTGGGAGTGTTTGATGGGGACGGTGTAGAGGGATCTTTACTCTCGATCTAAGTCCGTGCTGTACCAGCCATGGGAGGGTTTGATGGGGACAGTGTAGTGGGAGCTTTACTCTGTATCTAACCCCGTGCTGTACGTGTCCTGGGAGTGTTTGATGGGGACGGTGTAGAGGGCGATTTACTCTGTATCTAACCCCGTGCTGTATCTGTCCTGGGAGTGTTTGATGGGGACGGTGTTGAGGGAGCTTTACTCTGTATCTAACACCGTGATGTACCTGTCCTGGGAGTATTTGATAGGGACTGTGTAGAGGGAGCTTTACTCTGTATCTAACCCCGTGCTGTACCTGCCCTGGGAGTATTTGATGGGGACAGTGTAGAGTGAGCTTTACTTTGTATCTAACCCCGTGCTGTACCTGTCCTGGGAGTGTTTGATTGGGACGGTGTAGAGGGAGTTTTACTCTGTATCTAACTCCTTGCTGTACCTGCCCTGGGAGGGTTTGATGGGGACAGTGTAGTGGGAGCTTTACTCTTTATCTAAACCCGTGCTGTACGTGTCCTGGGAGTGTTTGATGGGGACGGTGTAGAGGGAGCTTTACTCTGTATCTAACCCCGTGCTGTACCTTTCCTGGGAGTGTTTGATGGGGATAGTGTAGAGGGAGCATTACTCTTTATCTAACCCCGTGCTGTACCTGTCCTGGGAGTGTTTGATGGGGACGGCGTAGAGGGAGCTTTACTCTGTATTTAACCCCGTGCTGTACCCGTCCTGGGAGTGTTTGATGGGGACGGTGTAGAGGGAGCTTTACTCTGTATCTAACCCCATGCTGTACCTGTCCTGGGTGTGTTTGATGGGGACGGTGAAGAGGGAGTTTTACTCTGTATCTAACTCCTTGCTGAACCTGCCCTGGGAGGGTTTGATGGGGACAGTGTAGTGGGAGCTTTACTCTTTATCTAACTCCGTGCTGTACGTGTCCTGGGAGTGTATGATGGGGACGGTGAAGTGGGAGCTTTACTCTGTATCTAACCCCGTGCTGTGCCTTTCCTGGGAGCGTTTGATGTGGACGGTGTTGAGGGAGCATTACACTGTATCTAACCCCGTGCTGTACCTGCCCTGGTAGTGTTTGTTGGGGACGGTGTAGAGGGAGCTTTACTCTGTATCTAACTCCGTGCTGTACCAGCCCTGGGAGTGTTTGATGGGGACAGTGTAGAGGGAGCTTTACTCTGTATCTAACCCCGTGCCGTACCTGCCCTGGGAGTGTTTGATGGGGACGGTGTAGAGGGAGCTTTACTCTGTATCTAACCCCGTGCTGTACCTGTCCTGGGAGTGTTTGATGGGGACGGTGTAGAGGGAGCTTTACTCTGTATCTAACCCCGTGCTGTACCTGTCCTGGGAGTGTTTGATGGGGACGGTGTAGAGGGAGCTTTACTCTGTATCTAACCCCGTGCTCTACCTGTCCTGGGAGTGTTTGATGGGGACGGCGTACAGGGAGCTTTACTCTGTATCCAAACCCATGCTGTACCTGTCCTGGGAGTGTTTGATGGGGACGGTGTAGAGGGAGCTTTACTCTGTATCTAACTCCTTGCTGTACCTGCCCTGGGAGGGTTTGATGGGGACAGTGTAGTGGGAGCTTTACTCTTTATCTAACCCCTTGCTGTACGTGTCCTGGGAGTGTTTGATGGGGACGGTGTAGAGGGAGCTTTACTCTGTATCTAACCCCGTGCTGTACCTTTCCTGGGAGCGTTTGATGTGGACGGTGTAGAGGGAGCTTTACTCTGTATCTAACCCCGTGCTGTACCTGTCCTGGGAGTGTTTGATGGGGACGGTGTAGAGGGAGCTTTACTCTGTATCTAACCCCGTGCCTTACCTCCCCTGGGAGTGTTTGATGGGGACAGTGTAGAGGGAGCTTTACTCTGTATCTAACCCCGTGCTCTACCTGTCCTGTGAGTGTTTGATGGGGACGGTTTAGAGGGAGCTTTACTTAGTATCTAACCCCGTGTTGTACCTGTCCTGGGAATTTTGATGGGGACGGTGTAGAGGGAGCGTTACTCTGTATCTAACTCCGTGCTGTACCTGCCCGGGGAGTGTTTGATGGGGACGGTGAAGAGGGAGCTTTACTCTGTATCTAACCCCGTGCTGTACCTTCTTGGGAGCGTTTGATGGGGACGGTGTAGAGGGAGCTTTACTCTGTATCTAACCCCGTGCCGTACCTGTCCTGGGAGTGTTTGATGGGGGGGGTGTAGAGGGAGCTTTAATATGTATCTAATTCCGTGCCGTACCTGCCCTGGGAGTGTTTGATGGGGACAGTGTAGAGGGAGCTTTACTCTGTATCTAACCCCGTGCTGTACCGGTCGTGGGAGTGTTTGATGGGGACGGTGTAGAAGGAGCTTTACTCTGTATCTAATCCCGTGCTGTACATGTCCTGGGAGTGTTTGATGGGGACGGTGTTGAGGGAGCTTTACTCTGTATCTAACCCCGTGCTGTACCTGTCCTGGGAGTGTTTGATGGGGACAGTGTAGAGGGAGCTTTACTCTGTATCTAACCCCGTGCTGTACCTGTCCTGGGAGTGTTTGATGGGGACGGTGTAGAGGGAGCTTTACTCTGTATCTAACCCCGTGCTGTACCTGTCCTGGGAGTGTTTGATGGGGACGGTGTAGAGGGAGCTTTACTCGGTATCTAACCCCGTGCTGTACCTGCCCTGGGAGTGTTTGATAGGTACAGTGTAGAGTGAGCTTTACTCTGTATCTAACCCCGTGCTGTACCTGCCCTGGGAGTGTTTGATGGGGACGGTGTAGAGGGAGCTTTACTCTGTATCTAACTCTGTGCTGTACCAGCCCTGGGAGTGTTTGATGGGGACAGTGTAGAGGGAGCTTTACTCTGTATCTAACCCCGTGCCGTACCTGCCCTGGGAGTGTTTGATGGGGACGGTGTAGAGGGAGCGTTACTCTGTATCGAAACCCGTGCTGTACCTGTCCTGGGAGTGTTTGATGGGGACGGTGTAGAGGGAGCTTTACTCTGTATCTAACCCCGTGCTGTACCTGTCCTGGGAGTTTTTGATGGGTAGGGTGTAGAGGGAGCTTTACTCTGTATCTAAGCCCGTGCTTTACCTGTCCTGGGAGTGTTTGATGGGGACAGTGTAGAGGGAGCTTTACTCTGTATCTAACCCCGTGCTGTACATGTCCTGGGAGTGTTTGACGGGGACGGTGTAGAGTGAGCTTTACTTTGTATCTAAACCCGTGCTGTACCTGTCCTGGGAGTGTTTGATTGGGACGGTGTAGAGGGAGCTTTATTCTGTATCTTACTCCGTGCTGTACCTGCCCTGGCAGTGTTTGATGGGGACAGTGTAGTGGGAGCATTACTCTGTATCTAACCCCGTGCTGTACCTGTTCTGGGACTGTTTGACGGGGACAGTGTACAAGGAGCTTTACTCTGTATCAAACCCCGTGCTGTACCTGTCCAGGGAGTGTTTGATGGGGACAGTGTAGAGGGAGCTTTACTCTGTATCTAAACCCGTGCTGTACCTGTCCTGGGAGCGTTTGATGGGGACAGTGTAGAGGGAGCTTTACTCTGTATCTAACCCCGTGCCTTACCTGCCCTGGGAGTGTTTGATGGGGACAGTGTAGAGGGAGCTTTACTCTGTATCTAACACCGTGCTGTACCTGTCCTGGGAGTGTTTGATGGGGACGGTGTAGAGGGAGCTTTACTCTGTATCTAACTCCGTGCCTTACCTGCCCTAGGAGTGTTTGATGGGGACAGTGTAGAGGGAGCTTTACTCTGTATCTAACCCCGTGCTGTACCTGTCCTGGGAGTGCTTGTTGGGGACGGTGTAGAGGGAGCTTTACTCTGTATCTAACACCGTGCTGTACCTGTCCTGGGAGTGTTTGATGGGGACTGTGTAGAGTGAGCTTTACTTTGTATCTAACCCCGTGCTGTACCTGTCCTGGGAGTGTTTGATGGGGACGATGTAGAGGGCGCTTTACTCTGTATCTATCACCGTGCTGTACCTGTCCTGGGAGTGTTTGATGGGGACGGTGTCGGAGGAGCTTATATCTGTATCTAAACCCGTGCTGTACGTGTCCTGGGAGTGTTTGATGGGGACGGTGTAGAGGGAGCTTTACTCTGTATCTAACCCCGTGCTGTACCTGCTCTGGGAATGTTTAATGGGGACTGTGTAGAGTGAGCTTTACTTTGTATCTAACGCCGTGCTGTACCTGTCCTGGGAATGTTTGATGGGGACGGTGTAGAGGGAGCTTTACTCTGTATCTCACTCCGTGCTGTACCTGCCCTGTGAGTGTTTGATGGGGACAGTGTAGTGGGAGCTTTACTCTGTATCATAACCCGTGCTGTACCTGTCCTGGGAGTGTTTGATGGGGCAGTGTAGAGGGAGTATTACTCTGTATCTAGCCCCGTGCTGTACCTGTCCTGGGAGTGTTTGATGGGGACAGTGTAGAGGGAGCTTTACTCTGTATCTAACCCCGTGCTGTACCCGTCCTGGGAGTGTATGATGGCGACGGTGTAGAGGGAGCTTTACTCTGTATCTAACACCGTGTCGTACCCGTCCTGGGAGTGTTTGATGGGGATGGTGTAGAGGGAGCTTTACTCAGTATCTAACCCCGTGCTGTACCTGTCCTGGGAGTGTTTGATGGGGACGGTGTAGAGGGATCTTTACTCTCTATCTAACTCCGCGCTGTACCTGTCCTGGGAGTGTTTGATGGGGACTGTGTAGAGTGAGCTTTACTTTGTATCTAACCCCGTGCTGTACCTGTCCTGGGAGTGTTTGATGGGGACGATGTAGAGGGAGCTTTACTCTGTATCTAACACCGTGCTGTACCTGTCCTGGGAGTGTTTGATGGGGACGGTGTCGGAGGAGCTTATATCTGTATCTAAACCCGTGCTGTACGTGTCCTGGGAGTGTTTGATGGGGACGGTTTAGAGGGAGCTTTACTCTGTATCTAACCCCGTGCTGTACCTGCTCTGGGAATGTTTAATGGGGACTGTGTAGAGTGAGCTTAACTTTGTATCTAACGCCGTGCTGTACCTGTCCTGGGAGTGTTTGATGGGGACGGTGTAGAGGGAGCTTTACTCTGTATCTCACTCCGTGCTGTACCTGCCCTGTGAGTGTTTGATGGGGACAGTGTAGTGGGAGCTTTACTCTGTATCTAGCCCCGTGCTGTACCTGTCCTCGGAGTGTTTGATGGGGACAGTGTAGAGGGAGCTTTACTCTGTATCTAACCCCGTGCTGTACCCGTCCTGGGAGTGTTTGATGGCGACGGTGTAGAGGGAGCTTTACTCTGTATCTAACCCCGTGTCGTACCCGTCCTGGGAGTGTTTGATGGGGATGGTGTAGAGGGAGCTTTACTCAGTATCTAACCCCGTGCTGTACCTGTCCTGGGAGTGTTTGATGGGGACGGTGTAGAGGGATCTTTACTCTCTATCTAACTCCGCGCTGTACCTGCCCTGGGAGGGTTTGATGGGGACAGTGTAGTGGGAGCTTTACTCTGTATCTAACCCCGTGCTGTACGTGTCCTGGGAGTGTTTGATGGGGACGGTGTAGAGGGCGCTTTACTCTGTATCTAACCCCGTGCTGTACCTGTCCTGGGAGTGTTTGATGGGGACGGTGTAGAGGGAGCTTTACTCTGTATCTAACCCCGTGCTGTACCTGTACTGGGAGTGTTTGATGGGGACGGTATAGAGGGATCTATACTCTGTATCTAACCCCGTGCTGTACCTGTCCTGGGAGTGTTTGATGGGGACAGTGTAGAGGCAGCTTTACTCTGTATCTAACCCCGTGCTGTACCTGTCCTGGGAGTGTTTGATGGGAACGGTGTACAGAGAGCTTTACTCTGTATCTTACCCCAGGCTGTACCTGTCCTGGGAGTGTTTGATGGGGACGGTGTAGAGGGATCTTTACTCTCGATCAAAGTCCGTGCTGTACCAGCCTGGGAGGGTTTGATGGGGACAGTGTAGTGGGAGCTTTACTCTGTATCTAACCCCGTGCTGTACGTGTCCTGGGAGTGTTTGATGGGGACGGTGTAGAGGGCGCTTTACTCTGTATCTAACCCCGTGCTGTATCTGTCCTGGGAGTGTTTGATGGGGACAGTGTAGAGGGAGCTTTACTCTGTATCTAACCCCGTGATGTACCTGTCCTGGGAGTATTTGATAGGGACAGTGTAGAGGGAGCTTTACTCTGTATCTAACCCCGTGCTGTACCTGCCCTGGGAGTGTTTGATGGGGACGGTGTAGAGGGAGCTTTACTCTGTATCTAACTCCGTGCTGTACCTGCCCTGGGAGGGTTTGATGGGGACAGTGTAGTGGGAGCTTTACTCTGTATCTAACCCCGTGCTGTACGTGTCCTGAGAGTGTTTGATGGGGATAGTGAAGATGGAGCTTTACTCTGTATCTAACCCCGTGCTGTACCTGTCCTGGGAGCGTTTGATGGGGACGGTGTAGAGGGAGCTTTACTCTGTATCTAAACCCGTGCTGTGCCTGTCCTGGGAGTGTTTGATGGGGACAGTGTAGAGGGAGCTTTACTCTGTATCTAACCCCGTGCCTTACCTGCCCTGGGAGTGTTTGATGGGGACAGTGTAGAGGGAGCTTTACTCTGTATCTAACCCCGTGCTGTTCCTGTCCTGGGAGCGTTTGTTGGGGACGGTGTAGAGGGAGCTTTACTCTTTATCTAACCCCGTGCTGTACCTGTCCTGGGCGTGTTTGATGGGGACGGTGTAGAGGGAGCTTTACTCTGTATCTAACCCCGTGCTGTTCCTGTCCTGGGAGCGTTTGTTGGGGACGGTATAGAGGGAGCTTTACTCTTTATCTAACCCCGTGCTGTACCTGTCCTGGGCGTGTTTGATGTGGACAGTGTAGAGGGAGCTTTACTCTGTATCTAACCCCGTGCCGTACCTGCCCTGGGAGTGTTTCATGGGGACAGTGTAGAGGGAGATTTATTCTGTATCTAACCCCTTGCTGTACCTGTCCTGGGAGTGTTTGATGGGGACGGTGTAGAGGGAGCTTGACTCTGTATCTAACCCCGTGCTGTACCAGCCCTGGGAGTGTTTGATGGGGACGGTGTAGAGGGAGCTTTACTCTGTATCTAACCCCGTGCTGTAACTGTCCTGGGAGTGTTTGATGGGGACAGTGAAGAGGGAGTTTAACTCTGTATCTAACCCTGTGCTGTACCTGTCCTGGGAGTGTTTGATGGGGACGGTGTAGAGGGAGCTTTACTCTGTATCTAACCCCGTGCTGTTCCTGTCCTGGGAGCGTTTGTTGGGGACGGTGTAGAGGGAGCTTTACTCTTTATCTAACCCCGTGCTGTACCTGTCCTGGGCGTGTTTGATGTGGACAGTGTAGAGGGAGCTTTACTCTGTATCTAACCCCGTGCCGTACCTGCCCTGGGAGTGTTTCATGGGGACAGTGTAGAGGGAGATTTATTCTGTATCTAACCCCTTGCTGTACCTGTCCTGGGAGTGTTTGATGGGGACGGTGTAGAGGGAGCTTGACTCTGTATCTAACCCCGTGCTGTACCAGCCCTGGGAGTGTTTGATGGGGACGGTGTAGAGGGAGCTTTACTCTGTATCTAACCCCGTGCTGTACCTGTCCTGGGAGTGTTTGATGGGGACAGTGAAGAGGGAGTTTTACTCTGTATCTAACCCTGTGCTGTACCTGTCCTGGGAGTGTTTGATGGGGACGGTGTAGAGGGAGCTTTAATCTGTATCTAACACCGTGCTGTAACTGTCCTGGGAGTGTTTGATGGGGACGGTGTCGGAGGAGCTTATATCTGTATCTAAACCCGTGCTGTACCTGTCCTGGGAGTGTTTGATGGGGACGGTGTAGAGGGAGCTTTACTCTGTATCTAACCCCGTGCTGTACCTTTCCTGGGAGTGTTTGATGGGGACAGTGTAGGGGGAGCTTTACTCTGTATCTAACCCCGTGCTGTACCTGCTCTGGGAATGTTTAATGGGGACTGTGTAGAGTGAGCTTTACTTTGTATCTAACGCCGTGCTGTACCTGTCCTGGGAGTGTTTGTTGGGGACGGTGTAATGGGAGCTTTACTCTGTATCTCACTCCGTGCTGTACCTGCCCTGTGAGTGTTTGATGGGGAGAGTGTAGTGGGAGCTTTACTCTGTATCTAAACCCGTGCTGTACCTGTCCTGGGAGTGTTTGATGGGGCAGTGTAGAGGGAGCTTTACTCTGTATCTAGCCCCGTGCTGTACCTGTCCTGGGAGTGTTTGATGGGGACAGTGTAGAGGGAGCATTACTCTGTATCTAACCCCGTGCTGTACCCGTCCTGGGAGTGTTTGATGGCGACGGTGTAGAGGGAGCTTTACTCTGTATCTAACCCCGTGTCGTACCCGTCCTGGGAGTGATTGATGGGGACGGTGTAGAGGGAGCTTAACTCAGTATCTAACCCCGTGCTGTACCTGTCCTGGGAGTGTTTGATGGGGACGGTGTAGAGGGATCTTTACTCTCTATCTAACTCCGCGCTGTACCTGCCCTGGGAGGGTTTGATGGGGACAGTGTAGTGGGAGCTTTACTCTGTATCTAACCCCGTGCTGTACGTGTCCTGGGAGTGTTTGATGGGGACGGTGTAGAGGGCGCTTTACTCTGTATCTAACCCCGTGCTGTACCTGTCTTGGGAGTGTTTGATGGGGACGGTGTAGAGGGAGCTTTACTCTGTATCTAACACCGTGCTGTACCTGTACTGGGAGTGTTTGATGGGGACGGTATAGAGGGATCTATACTCTGTATCTAACCCCGTGCTGTACCTGTCCTGGGAGTGTTTGATGGGGACAGTGTAGAGGGAGCTTTACTCTGTATCTCACCCCGTGCTGTACCTGTCCTGGGAGTGTTTGATGGGAACGGTGTACAGAGAGCTTTACTCTGTATCTTACCCCAGGCTGTACCTGTCCTGGGAGTGTTTGATGGGGACGGTGTAGAGGGATCTTTACTCTCGATCTAAGTCCGTGCTGTACCAGCCATGGGAGGGTTTGATGGGGACAGTGTAGTGGGAGCTTTACTCTGTATCTAACCCCGTGCTGTACGTGTCCTGGGAGTGTTTGATGGGGACGGTGTAGAGGGCGATTTACTCTGTATCTAACCCCGTGCTGTATCTGTCCTGGGAGTGTTTGATGGGCACGGTGTTGAGGGAGCTTTACTCTGTATCTAACACCGTGATGTACCTGTCCTGGGAGTATTTGATAGGGACTGTGTAGAGGGAGCTTTACTCTGTATCTAACCCCGTGCTGTACCTGCCCTGGGCGTATTTGATGGGGACAGTGTAGAGTGAGCTTTACTTTGTATCTAACCCCGTGCTGTACATGTCCTGGGAGTGTTTGATTGGGACGGTGTAGAGGGAGTTTTACTCTGTATCTAACTCCTTGCTGTACCTGCCCTGGGAGGGTTTGATGGGGACAGTGTAGTGGGAGCTTTACTCTTTATCTAACCCCGTGCTGTACGTGTCCTGGGAGTGTTTGATGGGGACGGTATAGAGGGAGCTTTACTCTGTATCTAACCCCGTGCTGTACCTTTCCTGGGAGCGTTTGATGTGGACGGTCTAGAGGGAGCTTTACTCTGTATCTAACCCCGTGCTGTACCTGTCCTGGGAGTGTTTGATGGGGACGGTGTAGAGGGAGCTTTACTCTGTATCTAACCCCGTGCCTTACCTCCCCTGGGAGTGTTTGATGGGGACAGTGTAGAGGGAGCTTTACTCTGTATCTAACCCCGTGCTGTACCTGTCCTGTGAGTGTTTGATGGGGACGGTGTAGAGGGAGCTTTACTTAGTATCTAACCCCGTGTTGTACCTGTCCTGGGAATTTTGATGGGGACGGTGTAGAGGGAGCGTTACTCTGTATCTAACTCCGTGCTGTACCTGCCCGGGGAGTGTTTGATGGGGACGGTGAAGAGGGAGCTTTACTCTGTATCTAACCCCGTGCTGTACCTTCTTGGGAGCGTTTGATGGGGACGGTGTATAGGGAGCTTTACTCTGTATCTAACCCCGTGCCGTACCTGTCCTGGGAGTGTTTGATGGGGAGGGTGTAGAGGGAGCTTTAATATGTATCTAACTCCGTGCCGTACCTGCCCTGGGAGTGTTTGATGGGGACAGTGTAGAGGGAGCTTTACTCTATATCTAACCCCGTGCTGTACCGGTCCTGGGAGTGTTTGATGGGGACGGTGTAGAAGGAGCTTTACTCTGTATCTAATCCCGTGCTGTACATGTCCTGGGAGTGTTTGATGGGGACGGTGTTGAGGGAGCTTTACTCTGTATCTAACCCCGTGCTGTACCTGTCCTGGGAGTGTTTGATGGGGACAGTGTAGAGGGAGCTTTACTCTGTATCTAACCCCGTGCTGTACCTGTCCTGGGAGTGTTTGATGGGGACGGTGTAGAGGGAGCTTTACTCTGTATCTAACCCCGTGCTGTACCTGTCCTGGGAGTGTTGATGGGGACGGTGTAGAGGGAGCTTTACTCGGTATCTAACCCCGTGCTGTACCTGCCCTGGGAGTGTTTGATAGGTACAGTGTAGAGTGAGCTTTACTCTGTATCTAACCCCGTGCTGTACCTGCCCTGGGAGTGTTTGATGGGGACGGTGTAGAGGGAGCTTTACTCTGTATCTAACTCCGTGCTGTACCAGCCCTGGGAGTGTTTGATGGGGACAGTGTAGAGGGAGCTTTACTCTGTATCTAACCCCGTGCCGTACCTGCCCTGGGAGTTTTTGATGGGGACGGTGTAGAGGGAGCGTTACTCTGTATCGAAACCCGTGCTGTACCTGTCCTGGGAGTGTTTGATGGGGACGGTGTAGAGGGAGCTTTACTCTGTATCTATCCCCGTGCTGTACCTGTCCTGGGAGTGTTTGATGGGGACAGTGTAGAGGGAGCTTTACTCTGTATCTAAACCCGTGCTGTACCTGTCCTGGGAGCGTTTGATGGGGACAGTGTAGAGGGAGCTTTACTCTGTATCTAACCCCGTGCCTTACCTGCCCTGGGAGTGTTTGATGGGGACAGTGTAGAGGGAGCTTTACTCTGTATCTAACACCGTGCTGTACCTGTCCTGGGAGTGTTTGATGGGTGACGGTGTAGAGGGAGCTTTACTCTGTATCTAACTCCGTGCCTTACCTGCCCCAGGAGTGTTTGATGGGGACAGTGTAGAGGGAGCTTTACTCTGTATCTAACCCCGTGCTGTACCTGTCCTGGGAGTGCTTGTTGGGGACGGTGTAGAGGGAGCTTTACTCTGTATCTTACACCGTGCTGTACCTGTCCTGGGAGTGTTTGATGGGGACTGTGTAGAGTGAGCTTTACTTTGTATCTAACCCCGTGCTGTACCTGTCCTGGGAGTGTTTGATGGGGACGATGTAGAGGGCGCTTTACTCTGTATCTAACACCGTGCTGTACCTGTCCTGGGAGTGTTTGATGGGGACTGTGTCGGAGGAGCTTATATCTGTATCTAAACCCGTGCTGTACGTGTCCTGGGAGTGTTTGATGGGGACGGTGTAGAGGGAGCTTTACTCTGTATCTAACCCCGTGCTGTACCTGCTCTGGGAATGTTTAATGGGGACTGTGTAGAGTGAGCTTTACTTTGTATCTAACGCCGTGCTGTACCTGTCCTGGGAATGTTTGATGGGGACGGTGTAGAGGGAGCTTTACTCTGTATCTCACTCCGTGCTGTACCTGCCCTGTGAGTGTTTGATGGGGACAGTGTAGTGGGAGCTTTAATCTGTATCTTAACCCGTGCTGTACCTGTCCTGGGAGTGTTTGATGGGGCAGTGTAGAGGGAGCATTACTCTGTATCTAGCCCCGTGCTGTACCTGTCCTGGGAGTGTTTGATGGGGACAGTGTAGAGGGAGCTTTACTCTGTATCTAACCCCGTGCTGTACCCGTCCTGGGAGTGTTTGATGGCGACGGTGTAGAGGGAGCTTTACTCTGTATCTAACACCGTGTCGTACCCGTCCTGG
Organism: Cetorhinus maximus; assembly: GCF_964194155.1. Lineage (NCBI taxonomy): Eukaryota > Metazoa > Chordata > Chondrichthyes > Lamniformes > Cetorhinidae > Cetorhinus > Cetorhinus maximus. The sequence goes on along the minus strand of NW_027597211.1, from coordinate 69,607 downwards.
GAGTGTTTGATGGGGATGGTGTAGAGGGAGCTTTACTCAGTATCTAACCCCGTGCTGTACCTGTCCTGGGAGTGTTTGATGGGGACGGTGTAGAGGGATCTTTACTCTCTATCTAACTCCGCGCTGTACCTGTCCTGGGAGTGTTTGATGGGGACTGTGTAGAGTGAGCTTTACTTTGTATCTAACTCCGTGCTGTACCTGTCCTGGGAGTGTTTGATGGGGACGATGTAGAGGGAGCTTTACTCTGTATCTAACACCGTGCTGTACCTGTCCTGGGAGTGTTTGATGGGGACGGTGTCGGAGGAGCTTATATCTGTATCTAAACCCGTGCTGTACGTGTGCTGGGAGTGTTTGATGGGGACGGTTTAAAGGGAGCTTTACTCTGTATCTAACCCCGTGCTGTACCTGCTCTGGGAATGTTTAATGGGGACTGTGTAGAGTGAGCTTTACTTTGTATCTAACGCCGTGCTGTACCTGTTCTGGGAGTGTTTGATGGGGACGGTGTAGAGGGAGCTTTACTCTGTATCTCACTCCGTGCTGTACCTGCCCTGTGAGTGTTTGATGGGGACAGTGTAGTGGGAGCTTTACTCTGTATCTAAACCCGTGCTGTACCTGTCCTGGGAGTGTTTGATGGGGCAGTGTAGAGGGAGCTTTACTCTGTATCTAGCCCCGTGCTGTACCTGTCCTGGGAGTGTTTGATGGGGACAGTGTAGAGGGAGCTTTACTCTGTATCTAACCCCGTGCTGTACCCGTCCTGGGAGTGTTTGATGGCGACGGTGTAGAGGGAGCTTTACTCTGTATCTAACCCCGTGTCGTACCCGTCCTGGGAGTGTTTGATGGGGATGGTGTAGAGGGAGCTTTACTCAGTATCTAACCCCGTGCTGTACCTGTCCTGGGAGTGTTTGATGGGGACGGTGTAGAGGGATCTTTACTCTCTATCTAACTCCGCGCTGTACCTGCCCTGGGAGGGTTTGATGGGGACAGTGTAGTGGGAGCTTTATTCTGTATCTAACCCCGTGCTGTACGTGTCCTGGGAGTGTTTGATGGGGACGGTGTAGAGGGCGCTTTACTCTGTATCTAACCCCGTGCTGTACCTGTCCTGGGAGTGTTTGATGGGGACGGTGTAGAGGGAGCTTTACTCTGTATCTAACCCCGTGCTGTACCTGTACTGGGAGTGTTTGATGGGGACGGTATAGAGGGATCTATACTCTGTATCTAACCCCGTGCTGTACCTGTCCTGGGAGTGTTTGATGGGGACAGTGTAGAGGCAGCTTTACTCTGTATCTAACCCCGTGCTGTACCTGTCCTGGGAGTGTTTGATGGGAACGGTGTACAGAGAGCTTTACTCTGTATCTTACCCCAGGCTGTACCTGTCCTGGGAGTGTTTGATGGGGACGGTGTAGAGGGATCTTTACTCTCGATCAAAGTCCGTGCTGTACCAGCCATGGGAGGGTTTGATGGGGACAGTGTAGTGGGAGCTTTACTCTGTATCTAACCCCGTGCTGTACGTGTCCTGGGAGTGTTTGATGGGGACGGTGTAGAGGGCGCTTTACTCTGTATCTAACCCCGTGCTGTATCTGTCCTGGGAGTGTTTGATGGGGACAGTGTAGAGGGAGCTTTACTCTGTATCTAACCCCGTGATGTACCTGTCCTGGGAGTATTTGATAGGGACAGTGTAGAGGGAGCTTTACTCTGTATCTAACCCCGTGCCTTACCTCCCCTGGGAGTGTTTGATGGGGACAGTGTAGAGGGAGCTTTACTCTGTATCTAACCCCGTGCTGTACCTGTCCTGTGAGTGTTTGATGGGGACGGTGTAGAGGGAGCTTTACTTAGTATCTAACCCCGTGTTGTACCTGTCCTGGGAATTTTGATGGGGACGGTGTAGAGGGAGCGTTACTCTGTATCTAACTCCGTGCTGTACCTGCCCGGGGAGTGTTTGATGGGGACGGTGAAGAGGGAGCTTTACTCTGTATCTAACCCCGTGCTGTACCTTCTTGGGAGCGTTTGATGGGGACGGTGTATAGGGAGCTTTACTCTGTATCTAACCCCGTGCCGTACCTGTCCTGGGAGTGTTTGATGGGGAGGGTGTAGAGGGTGCTTTAATATGTATCTAACTCCGTGCCGTACCTGCCCTGGGAGTGTTTGATGGGGACAGTGTAGAGGGAGCTTTACTCTATATCTAACCCCGTGCTGTACCGGTCCTGGGAGTGTTTGATGGGGACGGTGTAGAAGGAGCTTTACTCTGTATCTAATCCCGTGCTGTACATGTCCTGGGAGTGTTTGATGGGGACGGTGTTGAGGGAGCTTTACTCTGTATCTAACCCCGTGCTGTACCTGTCCTGGGAGTGTTTGATGGGGACAGTGTAGAGGGAGCTTTACTCTGTATCTAACCCCGTGCTGTACCTGTCCTGGGAGTGTTTGATGGGGACGGTGTAGAGGGAGCTTTACTCTGTATCTAACCCCGTGCTGTACCTGTCCTGGGAGTGTTTGATGGGGACGGTGTAGAGGGAGCTTTACTCGGTATCTAACCCCGTGCTGTACCTGCCCTGGGAGTGTTTGATAGGTACAGTGTAGAGTGAGCTTTACTCTGTATCTAACCCCGTGCTGTACCTGCCCTGGGAGTGTTTGATGGGGACGGTGTAGAGGGAGCTTTACTCTGTATCTAACTCCGTGCTGTACCAGCCCTGGGAGTGTTTGATGGGGACAGTGTAGAGGGAGCTTTACTCTGTATCTAACCCCGTGCCGTACCTGCCCTGGGAGTTTTTGATGGGGACGGTGTAGAGGGAGCGTTACTCTGTATCGAAACCCGTGCTGTACCTGTCCTGGGAGTGTTTGATGGGGACGGTGTAGAGGGAGCTTTACTCTGTATCTATCCCCGTGCTGTACCTGTCCTGGGAGTGTTTGATGGGGACAGTGTAGAGGGAGCTTTACTCTGTATCTAAACCCGTGCTGTACCTGTCCTGGGAGCGTTTGATGGGGACAGTGTAGAGGGAGCTTTACTCTGTATCTAACCCCGTGCCTTACCTGCCCTGGGAGTGTTTGATGGGGACAGTGTAGAGGGAGCTTTACTCTGTATCTAACACCGTGCTGTACCTGTCCTGGGAGTGTTTGATGGGTGACGGTGTAGAGGGAGTTTTACTCTGTATCTAACTCCGTGCCTTACCTGCCCCAGGAGTGTTTGATGGGGACAGTGTAGAGGGAGCTTTACTCTGTATCTAACCCCGTGCTGTACCTGTCCTGGGAGTGCTTGTTGGGGACGGTGTAGAGGGAGCTTTACTCTGTATCTTACACCGTGCTGTACCTGTCCTGGGAGTGTTTGATGGGGACTGTGTAGAGTGAGCTTTACTTTGTATCTAACCCCGTGCTGTACCTGTCCTGGGAGTGTTTGATGGGGACGATGTAGAGGGCGCTTTACTCTGTATCTAACACCGTGCTGTACCTGTCCTGGGAGTGTTTGATGGGGACTGTGTCGGAGGAGCTTATATCTGTATCTAAACCCGTGCTGTACGTGTCCTGGGAGTGTTTGATGGGGACGGTGTAGAGGGAGCTTTACTCTGTATCTAACCCCGTGCTGTACCTGCTCTGGGAATGTTTAATGGGGACTGTGTAGAGTGAGCTTTACTTTGTATCTAACGCCGTGCTGTACCTGTCCTGGGAATGTTTGATGGGGACGGTGTAGAGGGAGCTTTACTCTGTATCTCACTCCGTGCTGTACCTGCCCTGTGAGTGTTTGATGGGGACAGTGTAGTGGGAGCTTTAATCTGTATCTTAACCCGTGCTGTACCTGTCCTGGGAGTGTTTGATGGGGCAGTGTAGAGGGAGCATTACTCTGTATCTAGCCCCGTGCTGTACCTGTCCTGGGAGTGTTTGATGGGGACAGTGTAGAGGGAGCTTTACTCTGTATCTAACCCCGTGCTGTACCCGTCCTGGGAGTGTTTGATGGCGACGGTGTAGAGGGAGCTTTACTCTGTATCTAACACCGTGTCGTACCCGTCCTGGGAGTGTTTGATGGGGATGGTGTAGAGGGAGCTTTACTCAGTATCTAACCCCGTGCTGTACCTGTCCTGGGAGTGTTTGATGGGGACGGTGTAGAGGGATCTTTACTCTCTATCTAACTCCGCGCTGTACCTGTCCTGGGAGTGTTTGATGGGGACTGTGTAGAGTGAGCTTTACTTTGTATCTAACTCCGTGCTGTACCTGTCCTGGGAGTGTTTGATGGGGACGATGTAGAGGGAGCTTTACTCTGTATCTAACACCGTGCTGTACCTGTCCTGGGAGTGTTTGATGGGGACGGTGTCGGAGGAGCTTATATCTGTATCTAAACCCGTGCTGTACGTGTGCTGGGAGTGTTTGATGGGGACGGTTTAGAGGGAGCTTTACTCTGTATCTAACCCCGTGCTGTACCTGCTCTGGGAATGTTTAATGGGGACTGTGTAGAGTGAGCTTTACTTTGTATCTAACGCCGTGCTGTACCTGTTCTGGGAGTGTTTGATGGGGACGGTGTAGAGGGAGCTTTACTCTGTATCTCACTCCGTGCTGTACCTGCCCTGTGAGTGTTTGATGGGGACAGTGTAGTGGGAGCTTTACTCTGTATCTAAACCCGTGCTGTACCTGTCCTGGGAGTGTTTGATGGGGCAGTGTAGAGGGAGCTTTACTCTGTATCTAGCCCCGTGCTGTACCTGTCCTGGGAGTGTTTGATGGGGACAGTGTAGAGGGAGCTTTACTCTGTATCTAACCCCGTGCTGTACCCGTCCTGGGAGTGTTTGATGGCGACGGTGTAGAGGGAGCTTTACTCTGTATCTAACCCCGTGTCGTACCCGTCCTGGGAGTGTTTGATGGGGATGGTGTAGAGGGAGCTTTACTCAGTATCTAACCCCGTGCTGTACCTGTCCTGGGAGTGTTTGATGGGGACGGTGTAGAGGGATCTTTACTCTCTATCTAACTCCGCGCTGTACCTGCCCTGGGAGGGTTTGATGGGGACAGTGTAGTGGGAGCTTTATTCTGTATCTAACCCCGTGCTGTACGTGTCCTGGGAGTGTTTGATGGGGACGGTGTAGAGGGCGCTTTACTCTGTATCTAACCCCGTGCTGTACCTGTCCTGGGAGTGTTTGATGGGGACGGTGTAGAGGGAGCTTTACTCTGTATCTAACCCCGTGCTGTACCTGTACTGGGAGTGTTTGATGGGGACGGTATAGAGGGATCTATACTCTGTATCTAACCCCGTGCTGTACCTGTCCTGGGAGTGTTTGATGGGGACAGTGTAGAGGCAGCTTTACTCTGTATCTAACCCCGTGCTGTACCTGTCCTGGGAGTGTTTGATGGGAACGGTGTACAGAGAGCTTTACTCTGTATCTTACCCCAGGCTGTACCTGTCCTGGGAGTGTTTGATGGGGACGGTGTAGAGGGATCTTTACTCTCGATCAAAGTCCGTGCTGTACCAGCCATGGGAGGGTTTGATGGGGACAGTGTAGTGGGAGCTTTACTCTGTATCTAACCCCGTGCTGTACGTGTCCTGGGAGTGTTTGATGGGGACGGTGTAGAGGGCGCTTTACTCTGTATCTAACCCCGTGCTGTATCTGTCCTGGGAGTGTTTGATGGGGACAGTGTAGAGGGAGCTTTACTCTGTATCTAACCCCGTGATGTACCTGTCCTGGGAGTATTTGATAGGGACAGTGTAGAGGGAGCTTTACTCTGTATCTAACCCCGTGCTGTACCTGCCCTGGGAGTGTTTGATGGGGACGGTGTAGAGGGAGCTTTACTCTGTATCTAACTCCGTGCTGTACCTGCCCTGGGAGGGTTTGATGGGGACAGTGTAGTGGGAGCTTTACTCTGTATCTAACCCCGTGCTGTACGTGTCCTGAGAGTGTTTGATGGGGATAGTGAAGATGGAGCTTTACTCTGTATCTAACCCCGTGCTGTACCTGTCCTGGGAGCGTTTGATGGGGACGGTGTAGAGGGAGCTTTACTCTGTATCTAAACCCGTGCTGTGCCTGTCCTGGGAGTGTTTGATGGGGACAGTGTAGAGGGAGCTTTACTCTGTATCTAACCCCGTGCCTTACCTGCCCTGGGAGTGTTTGATGGGGACAGTGTAGAGGGAGCTTTACTCTGTATCTAACCCCGTGCTGTACCTGTCCTGGAAGTGTTTGTTGGGGACGGTGTAGAGGGAGCTTTACTCTGTATCTAACACCGTGCTGTACCTGTCCTGGGAGTGTTTGATGGGGACGGTGTAGAGGGAGCTTTACTCTCTATCTAACCCCGTGCCTTACCTGCCCTGGGATTGTTTGATGGGGACAGTGTAGAGGGAGCTTTACTCTGTATCTAACCCCGTGCTGTACCTGTCCTGGGAGTGTTTGTTGGGGACGGTGTAGAGGGAGCTTTACTCTGTATCTAACACCGTGCTGTACCTGTCCTGGGAGTGTTTGATGGGGACGGTGTAGAGGGAGCTTTACTTTGTATCTAACCCCGTGCTGAACCTGTCCTGGGAGTGTTTGATGGGGACAGTGTAGAGGGAGCTTTACTCTGTATCTAACTCCGTGCTGTACCTGCCCTGGGAGTGTTTGATGGGGACGGTGTAGAGGGAGCTTTACTCTGTATCTAACCCCGTGCTGTTCCTGTCCTGGGAGCGTTTGTTGGGGACGGCGTAGTGGGAGCTTTACTCTTTATCTAACCCCGTGCTGTACCTGTCCTGGGCGTGTTTGATGTGGACAGTGTAGAGGGAGCTTTACTCTGTATCTAACCCCGTGCCGTACCTGCCCTGGGAGTGTTTCATGGGGACAGTGTAGAGGGAGATTTATTCTGTATCTAACCCCTTGCTGTACCTGTCCTGGGAGTGTTTGATGGGGACGGTGTAGAGGGAGCTTGACTCTGTATCTAACCCCGTGCTGTACCAGCCCTGGGAGTGTTTGATGGGGACGGTGTAGAGGGAGCTTTACTCTGTATCTAACCCCGTGCTGTACCTGTCCTGGGAGTGTTTGATGGGGACAGTGAAGAGGGAGTTTTACTCTGTATCTAACCCTGTGCTGTACCTGTCCTGGGAGTGTTTGATGGGGACGGTGTAGAGGGAGCTTTACTCTGTATCTAACACCGTGCTGTAACTGTCCTGGGAGTTTTTGATGGGGACGGTGTCGGAGGAGCTTATATCTGTATCTAAACCCGTGCTGTACCTGTCCTGGGAGTGTTTGATGGGGACGGTGTAGAGGGAGCTTTACTTTGTATCTAACCCCGTGCTGAACCTGTCCTGCGATTGTTTGATGGGGACAGTGTAGAGGGAGCTTTACTCTGTATCTAACTCCGTGCTGTACCTGCCCTGGGAGTGTTTGATGGGGACGGTGTAGAGGGAGCTTTACTCTGTATCTAACCCCGTGCTGTTCCTGTCCTGGGAGCGTTTGTTGGGGACGGTGTAGAGGGAGCTTTACTCTTTATCTAACCCCGTGCTGTACCTGTCCTGGGCGTGTTTGATGTGGACAGTGTAGAGGGAGCTTTACTCTGTATCTAACCCCGTGCCGTACCTGCCCTGGGAGTGTTTCATGGGGACAGTGTAGAGGGAGATTTATTCTGTATCTAACCCCTTGCTGTACCTGTCCTGGGAGTGTTTGATGGGGACGGTGTAGAGGGAGCTTGACTCTGTATCTAACCCCGTGCTGTACCAGCCCTGGGAGTGTTTGATGGGGACGGTGTAGAGGGAGCTTTACTCTGTATCTAACCCCGTGCTGTACCTGTCCTGGGAGTGTTTGATGGGGACAGTGAAGAGGGAGTTTTACTCTGTATCTAACCCTGTGCTGTACCTGTCCTGGGAGTGTTTGATGGGGACGGTGTAGAGGGAGCTTTACTCTGTATCTAACACCGTGCTGTAACTGTCCTGGGAGTGTTTGATGGGGACGGTGTCGGAGGAGCTTATATCTGTATCTAAACCCGTGCTGTACCTGTCCTGGGAGTGTTTGATGGGGACGGTGTAGAGGGAGCTTTACTCTGTATCTAACCCCGTGCTGTACCTTTCCTGGGAGTGTTTGATGGGGACAGTGTAGGGGGAGCTTTACTCTGTATCTAACCCCGTGCTGTACCTGCTCTGGGAATGTTTAATGGGGACTGTGTAGAGTGAGCTTTACTTTGTATCTAACGCCGTGCTGTACCTGTCCTGGGAGTGTTTGTTGGGGACGGTGTAATGGGAGCTTTACTCTGTATCTCACTCCGTGCTGTACCTGCCCTGTGAGTGTTTGATGGGGAGAGTGTAGTGGGAGCTTTACTCTGTATCTAAACCCGTGCTGTACCTGTCCTGGGAGTGTTTGATGGGGCAGTGTAGAGGGAGCTTTACTCTGTATCTAGCCCCGTGCTGTACCTGTCCTGGGAGTGTTTGATGGGGACAGTGTAGAGGGAGCATTACTCTGTATCTAACCCCGTGCTGTACCCGTCCTGGGAGTGTTTGATGGCGACGGTGTAGAGGGAGCTTTACTCTGTATCTAACCCCGTGTCGTACCCGTCCTGGGAGTGATTGATGGGGACGGTGTAGAGGGAGCTTAACTCAGTATCTAACCCCGTGCTGTACCTGTCCTGGGAGTGTTTGATGGGGACGGTGTAGAGGGATCTTTACTCTCTATCTAACTCCGCGCTGTACCTGCCCTGGGAGGGTTTGATGGGGACAGTGTAGTGGGAGCTTTACTCTGTATCTAACCCCGTGCTGTACGTGTCCTGGGAGTGTTTGATGGGGACGGTGTAGAGGGCGCTTTACTCTGTATCTAACCCCGTGCTGTACCTGTCTTGGGAGTGTTTGATGGGGACGGTGTAGAGGGAGCTTTACTCTGTATCTAACACCGTGCTGTACCTGTACTGGGAGTGTTTGATGGGGACGGTATAGAGGGATCTATACTCTGTATCTAACCCCGTGCTGTACCTGTCCTGGGAGTGTTTGATGGGGACAGTGTAGAGGGAGCTTTACTCTGTATCTCACCCCGTGCTGTACCTGTCCTGGGAGTGTTTGATGGGAACGGTGTACAGAGAGCTTTACTCTGTATCTTACCCCAGGCTGTACCTGTCCTGGGAGTGTTTGATGGGGACGGTGTAGAGGGATCTTTACTCTCGATCTAAGTCCGTGCTGTACCAGCCATGGGAGGGTTTGATGGGGACAGTGTAGTGGGAGCTTTACTCTGTATCTAACCCCGTGCTGTACGTGTCCTGGGAGTGTTTGATGGGGACGGTGTAGAGGGCGATTTACTCTGTATCTAACCCCGTGCTGTATCTGTCCTGGGAGTGTTTGATGGGGACGGTGTTGAGGGAGCTTTACTCTGTATCTAACACCGTGATGTACCTGTCCTGGGAGTATTTGATAGGGACTGTGTAGAGGGAGCGTTACTCTGTATCTAACCCCGTGCTGTACCTGCCCTGGGAGTATTTGATGGGGACAGTGTAGAGTGAGCTTTACTTTGTATCTAACCCCGTGCTGTACCTGTCCTGGGAGTGTTTGATTGGGACGGTGTAGAGGGAGTTTTACTCTGTATCTAACTCCGTGCTGTACCTGCCCTGTGAGTGTTTGATGGGGACAGTGTAGTGGGAGCTTTACTCTGTATCTTAACCCGTGCTGTACCTGTCCTGGGAGTGTTTGATGGGGCAGTGTAGAGGGTGCATTACTCTGTATCTAGCCCCTTGCTGTACCTGTCCTGGGAGTGTTTGATGGGGACAGTGTAGAGGGAGCTTTACTCTGTATCTAACCCCGTGCTGTACCCGTCCTGGGAGTGTTTGATGGCGACGGTGTAGAGGGAGCTTTACTCTGTATCTAACACCATGTCGTACCCGTCCTGGGAGTGTTTGATGGGGATGGTGTAGAGGGAGTTTTACTCAGTATCTAACCCCGTGCTGTAACTGTCCTGGGAGTGTTTGATGGGGACGGTGTAGAGGGATCTTTACTCTCTATCTAACTCCGCGCTGTACCTGTCCTGGGAGTGTTTGATGGGGACTGTGTAGAGTGAGCTTTACTTTGTATCTAACCCCGTGCTGTACCTGTCCTGGGAGTGTTTGATGGGGACGATGTAGAGGGAGCTTTACTCTGTATCTAACACCGTGCTGTACCTGTCCTGGGAGTGTTTGATGGGGACGGTGTCGGAGGAGCTTATATCTGTATCTAAACCCGTGCTGTACGTGTCCTGGGAGTGTTTGATGGGGACGGTTTAGAAGGAGCTTTACTCTGTATCTAACCCCGTGCTGTACCTGCTCTGGGAATGTTTAATGGGGACTGTGTAGAGTGAGCTTTACTTTGTATCTAACGCCGTGCTGTACCTGTCCTGGGAGTGTTTGATGGGGACGGTGTAGAGGGAGCTTTACTCTGTATCTCACTCCGTGCTGTACCTGCCCTGTGAGTGTTTGATGGGGACAGTGTAGTGGGAGCTTTACTCTGTATCTAAACCCGTGCTGTACCTGTCCTGGGAGTGTTTGATGGGGCAGTGTAGATGGAGCTTTACTCTGTATCTAGCCCCGTGCTGTACCTGTCCTGGGAGTGTTTGATGGGGACAGTGTAGAGGGAGCTTTACTCTGTATCTAACCCCGTGCTGTACCCGTCCTGGGAGTGTTTGATGGCGACGGTGTAGAGGGAGCTTTACTCTGTATCTAACCCCGTGTCGTACCCGTCCTGGGAGTGTTTGATGGGGATGGTGCAGAGGGAGCTTTACTCAGTATCTAACCCCGTGCTGTACCTGTCCTGGGAGTGTTTGATGGGGACGGTGTAGAGGGATCTTTACTCTCTATCTAACTCCGCGCTGTACCTGCCCTGGGAGGGTTTGATGGGGACAGTGTAGTGGGAGCTTTACTCTGTATCTAACCCCATGCTGTACGTGTCCTGGGAGTGTTTGATGGGGACGGTGTAGAGGGCGCTTTACTCTGTATCTAACCCCGTGCTGTACCTGTCCTGGGAGTGTTTGATGGGGACGGTGTAGAGGGAGCTTTACTCTGTATCTAACCCCGTGCTGTACCTGTACTGGGAGTGTTTGATGGGGACGGTATAGAGGGATCTATACTCTGTATCTAACCCCGTGCTGTACCTGTCCTGGGAGTGTTTGATGGGGACAGTGTAGAGGCAGCTTTACTCTGTATCTAACCCCGTGCTGTACCTGTCCTGGGAGTGTTTGATGGGAACGGTGTACAGAGAGCTTTACTCTGTATCTTACCCCAGGCTGTACCTGTCCTGGGAGTGTTTGATGGGGACGGTGTAGAGGGATCTTTACTCTCGATCAAAGTCCGTGCTGTACCAGCCATGGGAGGGTTTGATGGGGACAGTGTAGTGGGAGCTTTACTCTGTATCTAACCCCGTGCTGTACGTGTCCTGGGAGTGTTTGATGGGGACGGTGTAGAGGGCGCTTTACTCTGTATCTAACCCCGTGCTGTATCTGTCCTGGGAGTGTTTGATGGGGACAGTGTAGAGGGAGCTTTACTCTGTATCTAACCCCGTGATGTACCTGTCCTGGGAGTATTTGATAGGGACAGTGTAGAGGGAGCTTTACTCTGTATCTAACCCCGTGCTGTACCCGTCCTGGGAGTGTTTGATGGGGACGGTGTAGAGGGAGCTTTACTCTGTATCTAACACGGTGCTTTACCCGTCCTGGGAGTGTTTGATGGGGACGGTGTAGAGGGAGCTTTACTCTTTATCTAACCCCGTGCTGTACATGTCCTGGGAGTGTTTGATGGGGACGGTGTAGAGGGAGCTTTACTCTGTATCTAACTCCGTGCTGTACCTGCCCTGGGAGGGTTTGATGGCGACAGTGTAGTGGGAGCTTTACTCTGTATCTATCCCCGTGCTGTACGTGTCCTGAGAGTGTTTGATGGGGATAGTGTAGAGGGAGCTTTACTCTGTATCTAGCCCCGTGATGTACCTGTCCTGGGAGTGTTTGATAGGGACAGTGTAGAGTGAGCTTTACTTTGTATCTAACCCCGTGCTGTACCTGTCCTGGGAGTGATTGATTGGGACGGTGTAGAGGGAGCTTTACTCTGTATCTAACTCCGTGCTGTACCTGCCCTGGGAGTGTTTGATGGGGACAGTGTAGAGGGAGCTTTAATCTGTATCTAGCCCCGTGCTGTACCTGTCCTGGGAGTGTTTGATGGGGACAGTGTAGAGGGAGCTTTACTCTGTATCTAGCCCCGTGCTGTACGTGTCCTGGGAGTGTTTGATGGGGACAGTGTAGAGGGACCTTTAATCTGTATCTAACCCCGTGCTGTACCCGTCCTGGGAGTGTTTGATGGGGACGGTGTAGAGGGAGCTTTACTCTCTATCTAACCCCGTGCTGTACCCTTCCTGGGAGTGTTTGATGGGGACGGTGTAGAGGGAGCTTTACTCTGTATCTAACCCCGTGCTGTACCTGTCCTGGGAGTGTTTGATGGGGACGGTGTAGAGGGAGCTTTACTCTGTATCTAACTCCGTGCTGTACCTGCCCTGGGAGGGTTTGATGGGGACAGTGTAGTGGGAGCATTACTCTGTATCTAACCCCGTGCTGTACGTGTCCTGAGAGTGTTTGATGGGGATAGTGAAGATGGAGCTTTACTCAGTATCTAACCCCGTGCTGTACCTGTCCTGGGAGCGTTTGATGGGGACGGTGTAGAGGGAGCTTTACTCTGTATCTAAACCCGTGCTGTGCCTGTCCTGGGAGTGTTTGATGGGGACAGTGTAGATGGAGCTTTACTCTGTATCTAACCCCGTGCCTTACCTGCCCTGGGAGTGTTTGATGGGGACAGTGTAGAGGGAGCTTTACTCTGTATCTAACCCCGTGCTGTATCTGTCCTGGAAGTGTTTGTTGGGGACCGTGTAGAGGGAGCTTTACTCTGTATCTAACACCGTGCTGTACCTGTCCTGGGAGTGTTTGATGGGGACGGTGTAGAGGGAGCTTTACTCTCTATCTAACCCCGTGCCTTACCTGCCCTGTGATTGTTTGATGGGGACAGTGTAGAGGGAGCTTTACTCTGTATCTAACCCCGTGCTGTACCTGTCCTGGGAGTGTTTGTTGGGGACGGTGTAGAGGGAGCTTTACTCTGTATCTAACACCGTGCTGTACCTGTCCTGGGAGTGTTTGATGGGGACGGTGTAGAGGGAGCTTTACTTTGTATCTAACCCCGTGCTGAACCTGTCCTGGGAGTGTTTGATGGGGACAGTGTAGAGGGAGCTTTACTCTGTATCTAACTCCGTGCTGTACCTGCCCTGGGAGTGTTTGATGGGGACGGTGTAGAGGGAGCTTTACTCTGTATCTAACCCCGTGCTGTTCCTGTCCTGGGAGCGTTTGTTGGGGACGGTGTAGAGGGAGCTTTACTCTTTATCTAACCCCGTGCTGTACCTGTCCTGGGCGTGTTTGATGTGGACAGTGTAGAGGGAGCTTTACTCTGTATCTAACCCCGTGCCGTACCTGCCCTGGGAGTGTTTCATGGGGACAGTGTAGAGGGAGATTTATTCTGTATCTAACCCCTTGCTGTACCTGTCCTGGGAGTGTTTGATGTGGACGGTGTAGAGGGAGCTTGACTCTGTATCTAACCCCGTGCTGTACCAGCCCTGGGAGTGATTGATGGGGACGGTGTAGAGGGAGCTTTACTCTGTATCTAACCCCTTGCTGTACCTGTCCTGGGAGTGTTTGATGGGGACAGTGAAGAGGGAGTTTTACTCTGTATCTAACCCTGTGCTGTACCTGTCCTGGGAGTGTTTGATGGGAACGGTGTAGAGGGAGCTTTACTCTGTATCTAACACCGTGCTGTAACTGTCCTGGGAGTGTTTGATGGGGACGGTGTCGGAGGAGCTTATATCTGTATCTAAACCCATGCTGTACCTGTCCTGGGAGTGTTTGATGGGGACGGTGTAGAGGGAGCTTTACTTTGTATCTAACCCCGTGCTGAACCTGTCCTGGGAGTGTTTGATGGGGACAGTGTAGAGGGAGCTTTACTCTGTATCTAACTCCGTGCTGTACCTGCCCTGGGAGTGTTTGATGGGGACGGTGTAGAGGGAGCTTTACTCTGTATCTAACCCCGTGCTGTTCCTGTCCTGGGAGCGTTTGTTGGGGACGGTGTAGAGGTAGCTTTACTCTTTATCTAACCCCGTGCTGTACCTGTCCTGGGCGTGTTTGATGTGGACAGTGTAGAGGGAGCTTTACTCTGTATCTAACCCCGTGCCGTACCTGCCCTGGGAGTGTTTCATGGGGACAGTGTAGAGGGAGATTTATTCTGTATCTAACCCCTTGCTGTACCTGTCCTGGGAGTGTTTGATGGGGACGGTGTAGAGGGAGCTTGACTCTGTATCTAACCCCGTGCTGTACCAGCCCTGGGAGTGTTTGATGGGGACGGTGTAGAGGGAGCTTTACTCTGTATCTAACCCCGTGCTGTACCTGTCCTGGGAGTGTTTGATGGGGACAGTGAAGAGGGAGTTTTACTCTGTATCTAACCCTGTGCTGTACCTGTCCTGGGAGTGTTTGATGGGGACGGTGTAGAGGGAGCTTTACTCTGTATCTAACACCATGCTGTAACTGTCCTGGGAGTGTTTGATGGGGACGGTGTCGGAGGAGCTTATATCTGTATCTAAACCCGTGCTGTACCTGTCCTGGGAGTGTTTGATGGGGACGGTGTAGAGGGAGCTTTACTCTGTATCTAACCCCGTGCTGTACCTTTCCTGGGAGTGTTTGATGGGGACAGTGTAGGGGGAGCTTTACTCTGTATCTAACCCCGTGCTGTACCTGCTCTGGGAATGTTTAATGGGGACTGTGTAGAGTGAGCTTTACTTTGTATCTAACGCCGTGCTGTACCTGTCCTGGGAGTGTTTGTTGGGGACGGTGAAATGGGAGCTTTACTCTGTATCTCACTCCGTGCTGTACCTGCCCTGTGAGTGTTTGATGGGGAGAGTGTGTTGGGAGCTTTACTCTGTATCTAAACCCGTGCTGTACCTGTCCTGGGAGTGTTTGATGGGGCAGTGTAGAGGGAGCTTTTTTCTGTATCTAGCCCCGTGCTGTACCTGTCCTGGGAGTGTTTGATGGGGACAGTGTAGAGGGAGCATTACTCTGTATCTAACCCCGTGCTGTACCCGTCCTGGGAGTGTTTGATGGCGACGGTGTAGAGGGAGCTTTACTCTGTATCTAACCCCGTGTCGTACCCGTCCTGGGAGTGATTGATGGGGACGGTGTAGAGGGAGCTTAACTCAGTATCTAACCCCGTGCTGTACCTGTCCTGGGAGTGTTTGATGGGGACGGTGTAGAGGGATCTTTACTCTCTATCTAACTCCGCGCTGTACCTGCCCTGGGAGGGTTTGATGGGGACAGTGTAGTGGGAGCTTTACTCTGTATCTAACCCCGTGCTGTACGTGTCCTGGGAGTGTTTGATGGGGACGGTGTAGAGGGCGCTTTACTCTGTATCTAACCCCGTGATGTACCTGTCTTGGGAGTGTTTGATGGGGACGGTGTAGAGGGAGCTTTACTCTGTATCTAACACCGTGCTGTACCTGTACTGGGAGTGTTTGATGGGGACGGTATAGAGGGATCTATACTCTGTATCTAACCCCGTGCTGTACCTGTCCTGGGAGTGTTTGATGGGGACAGTGTAGAGGGAGCTTTACTCTGTATCTCACCCCGGGCTGTACCTGTCCTGGGAGTGTTTGATGGGAACGGTGTACAGAGAGCTTTACTCTGTATCTTACCCCAGGCTGTACCTGTCCTGGGAGTGGTTGATGGGGACGGTGTAGAGGGATCTTTACTCTCGATCTAAGTCCGTGCTGTACCAGCCATGGGAGGGTTTGATGGGACAGTGTAGTGGGAGCTTTACTCTGTATCTAACCCCGTGCTGTACGTGTCCTGGGAGTGTTTGATGGGGACGGTGTAGAGGGCGCTTTACTCTGTATCTAACCCCGTGCTGTATCTGTCCTGGGAGTGTTTGATGGGGACGGTGTTGAGGGAGCTTTACTCTGTATCTAACACCGTGATGTACCTGTCCTGGGAGTATTTGATAGGGACTGTGTAGAGGGAGCTTTACTCTGTATCTAACCCCGTGCTGTACCTGCCCTGGGAGTATTTGATGGGGACAGTGTAGAGTGAGCTTTACTTTGTATCTAACCCCGTGCTGTACCTGTCCTGGGAGTGTTTGATTGGGACGTTGTAGAGGGAGTTATACTCTGTATCTAACTCCGTGCTGTACCTGCCCTGGGAGTGTTTGATGGGGACAGTGTAGAGGGAGCTTTAATCTGTATCTAGCCCCGTGCTGTACCTGTCCTGGGAGTGTTTGATGGGGACAGTGTAGAGGGAGCTTTACTCTGTATCTAGCCCCGTGCTGTACGTGTCCTGGGAGTGTTTGATGGGGACAGTGTAGAGGGACATTTACTCTGTATCTAACCCCGTGCTGTAACCGTCCTGGGAGTGTTTGATGGGGACGGTGTAGAGGGAGCTTTACTCTGTATCTAACCCCGTGCTGTACCCGTCCTGGGAGTGTTTGATGGGGACGGTGTAGAGGGAGCTTTACTCTGTATCTAACCCCGTGCTGTACATGTCCTGGGAGTGTTTGATGGGGACGGTGTAGAGGGAGCTTTACTCTGTATCTAACTCCGTGCTGTACCTGCCCTGGGAGGGTTTGATGGGGACAGTGTAGTGGGAGCTTTACTCTGTATCTAACCCCGTGCTGTACGTGTCCTGAGAGTGTTTGATGGGGATAGTGTAGAGGGAGCTTTACTCTGTATCTAACCCCGTGCTGTACCTGTCCTGGGAGTGTTTGATGGGGACGGTGTAGAGGGAGCTTTACTCTGTATCAAACCCCGTGCTGTACCTGTCCTGGGAGTGTTTGATGGGGACAGTGTAGAGGGAGCTTTACTCTGTATCTAACCCCGTGCTGTACCTGCCCTGGGAGTGTTTGATGGGGACTGTGTAGAGTTAGCTTTACTTTGTATCTAACCCCGTGCTGTACCTGTCCTGGGAGTGTTTGATGGGGATGGTGTAGAGGGAGCTTTACTCTATATCTAACCCCGTGCTGTACCTGTCCTGGGAGTGTTTGATGGGGACGGTGTAGAGGGAGCTTTACTCTGTATCTAACCCCGTGCTGTACCTGTCCTGGGAGTGTTTGATGGGGACGGTGTAGAGGGAGCTTTACTCTGTATCTAACCCCGTGCTGTACCTGTACTGGGAGTGTTTGATGGGGACGGTATAGAGGGATCTATACTCTGTATCTAACCCCGTGCTGGACCTGTCCTGGGAGTGTTTGATGGGGACAGTGTAGAGGCAGCTTTACTCTGTATCTAACCCCGTGCTGTACCTGTCCTGGGAGTGTTTGATGGGAACGGTGTACAGAGAGCTTTACTCTGTATCTTACCCCAGGCTGTACCTGTCCTGGGAGTGTTTGATGGGGACGGTGTAGAGGGATCTTTACTCTCGATCAAAGTCCGTGCTGTACCAGCCATGGGAGGGTTTGATGGGGACAGTGTAGTGGGAGCTTTACTCTGTATCTAACCCCGTGCTGTACGTGTCCTGGGAGTGTTTGATGGGGACGGTGTAGAGGGCGCTTTACTCTGTATCTAACCCCGTGCTGTATCTGTCCTGGGAGTGTTTGATGGGGACAGTGTAGTGGGAGCTTTACTCTGTATCTAACCCCGTGATGTACCTGTCCTGGGAGTATTTGATAGGGACAGTGTAGAGGGAGCTTTACTCTGTATCTAACCCCGTGCTGTACCTGCCCTGGGAGTGTTTGATGGGGACAGTGTAGAGTGAGCTTTACTTTGTATCTAACCCCGTGCTGTACCTGTCCTGGGAGTGTTTGATTGGGACGGTGTAGAGGGAGATTTACTCTGTATCTAACTCCGTGCTGTACCTGCCCTGGGAGTGTTTGATGGGGACAGTGTAGAGGGAGCTTTAATCTGTATCTAGCCCCGTGCTGTACCTGTCCTGGGAGTGTTTGATGGGGACAGTGTAAAGGGAGCTTTACTCTGTATCTAGCCCCGTGCTGTACGTGTCCTGGGAGTGTTTGATGGGGACAGTGTAGAGGGACCTTTACTCTGTATCTAACCCCGTGCTGTACCCGTCCTGGGAGTGTTTGATGGGGACGGTGTAGAGGGAGCTTTACTCTGTATCTAACCCCGTGCTTTACCCGTCCTGGGAGTGTTTGATGGGGACGGTGTAGAGGGAGCTTTACTCTTTATCTAACCCCGTGCTGTACATGTCCTGGGAGTGTTTGATGGGGACGGTGTAGAGGGAGCTTTACTCTGTATCTAACTCCGTGCTGTACCTGCCCTGGGAGGGTTTGATGGGGACAGTGTAGTGGGAGCTTTACTCTGTATCTATCCCCGTGCTGTACGTGTCCTGAGAGTGTTTGATGGGGATAGTGTAGAGGGAGCTTTACTCTGTATCTAGCCCCGTGATGTACCTGTCCTGGGAGTGTTTGATAGGGACAGTGTAGAGTGAGCTTTACTTTGTATCTAACCCCGTGCTGTACCTGTCCTGGGAGTGATTGATTGGGACGGTGTAGAGGGAGCTTTACTCTGTATCTAACTCCGTGCTGTACCTGCCCTGGGAGTGTTTGATGGGGACAGTGTAGAGGGAGCTTTAATCTGTATCTAGCCCCGTGCTGTACCTGTCCTGGGAGTGTTTGATGGGGACAGTGTAGAGGGAGCTTTACTCTGTATCTAGCCCCGTGCTGTACGTGTCCTGGGAGTGTTTGATGGGGACAGTGTAGAGGGACCTTTAATCTGTATCTAACCCCGTGCTGTACCCGTCCTGGGAGTGTTTGATGGGGACGGTGTAGAGGGAGCTTTACTCTCTATCTAACCCCGTGCTGTACCCTTCCTGGGAGTGTTTGATGGGGACGGTGTAGAGGGAGCTTTACTCTGTATCTAACCCCGTGCTGTACCTGTCCTGGGAGTGTTTGATGGGGACGGTGTAGAGGGAGCTTTACTCTGTATCTAACTCCGTGCTGTACCTGCCCTGGGAGGGTTTGATGGGGACAGTGTAGTGGGAGCTTTACTCTGTATCTAACCCCGTGCTGTACGTGTCCTGAGAGTGTTTGATGGGGATAGTGAAGATGGAGCTTTACTCTGTATCTAACCCCGTGCTGTACCTGTCCTGGGAGCGTTTGATGGGGACGGTGTAGAGGGAGCTTTACTCTGTATCTAAACCCGTGCTGTGCCTGTCCTGGGAGTGTTTGATGGGGACAGTGTAGAGGGAGCTTTACTCTGTATCTAACCCCGTGCCTTACCTGCCCTGGGAGTGTTTGATGGGGACAGTGTAGAGGGAGCTTTACTCTGTATCTAACCCCGTGCTGTACCTGTCCTGGAAGTGTTTGTTGGGGACGGTGTAGAGGGAGCTTTACTCTGTATCTAACACCGTGCTGTACCTGTCCTGGGAGTGTTTGATGGGGACGGTGTAGAGGGAGCTTTACTCTCTATCTAACCCCGTGCCTTACCTGCCCTGGGATTGTTTGATGGGGACAGTGTAGAGGGAGCTTTACTCTGTATCTAACCCCGTGCTGTACCTGTCCTGGGAGTGTTTGTTGGGGACGGTGTAGAGGGAGCTTTACTCTGTATCTAACACCGTGCTGTACCTGTCCTGGGAGTGTTTGATGGGGACGGTGTAGAGGGAGCTTTACTTTGTATCTAACCCCGTGCTGAACCTGTCCTGGGAGTGTTTGATGGGGACAGTGTAGAGGGAGCTTTACTCTGTATCTAACTCCGTGCTGTACCTGCCCTGGGAGTGTTTGATGGGGACGGTGTAGAGGGAGCTTTACTCTGTATCTAACCCCGTGCTGTTCCTGTCCTGGGAGCGTTTGTTGGGGACGGTGTAGAGGGAGCTTTACTCTTTATCTAACCCCGTGCTGTACCTGTCCTGGGCGTGTTTGATGTGGACAGTGTAGAGGGAGCTTTACTCTGTATCTAACCCCGTGCCGTACCTGCCCTGGGAGTGTTTCATGGGGACAGTGTAGAGGGAGATTTATTCTGTATCTAACCCCTTGCTGTACCTGTCCTGGGAGTGTTTGATGGGGACGGTGTAGAGGGAGCTTGACTCTGTATCTAACCCCGTGCTGTACCAGCCCTGGGAGTGTTTGATGGGGACGGTGTAGAGGGAGCTTTACTCTGTATCTAACCCCGTGCTGTACCTGTCCTGGGAGTGTTTGATGGGGACAGTGAAGAGGGAGTTTTACTCTGTATCTAACCCTGTGCTGTACCTGTCCTGGGAGTGTTTGATGGGGACGGTGTAGAGGGAGCTTTACTCTGTATCTAACACCGTGCTGTAACTGTCCTGGGAGTGTTTGATGGGGACGGTGTCGGAGGAGCTTATATCTGTATCTAAACCCATGCTGTACCTGTCCTGGGAGTGTTTGATGGGGACGGTGTAGAGGGAGCTTTACTTTGTATCTAACCCCGTGCTGAACCTGTCCTGGGAGTGTTTGATGGGGACAGTGTAGAGGGAGCTTTACTCTGTATCTAACTCCGTGCTGTACCTGCCCTGGGAGTGTTTGATGGGGACGGTGTAGAGGGAGCTTTACTCTGTATCTAACCCCGTGCTGTTCCTGTCCTGGGAGCGTTTGTTGGGGACGGTGTAGAGGGAGCTTTACTCTTTATCTAACCCCGTGCTGTACCTGTCCTGGGCGTGTTTGATGTGGACAGTGTAGAGGGAGCTTTACTCTGTATCTAACCCCGTGCCGTACCTGCCCTGGGAGTGTTTCATGGGGACAGTGTAGAGGGAGATTTATTCTGTATCTAACCCCTTGCTGTACCTGTCCTGGGAGTGTTTGATGGGGACGGTGTAGAGGGAGCTTGACTCTGTATCTAACCCCGTGCTGTACCAGCCCTGGGAGTGTTTGATGGGGACGGTGTAGAGGGAGCTTTACTCTGTATCTAACCCCGTGCTGTACCTGTCCTGGGAGTGTTTGATGGGGACAGTGAAGAGGAAGTTTTACTCTGTATCTAACCCTGTGCTGTACCTGTCCTGGGAGTGTTTGATGGGGACGGTGTAGAGGGAGCTTTACTCTGTATCTAACACCATGCTGTAACTGTCCTGGGAGTGTTTGATGGGGACGGTGTCGGAGGAGCTTATATCTGAATCTAAACCCGTGCTGTACCTGTCCTGGGAGTGTTTGATGGGGACGGTGTAGAGGGAGCTTTACTCTGTATCTAACCCCGTGCTGTACCCGTCCTGGGAGTGATTGATGGGGACGGTGTAGAGGGAGCTTAACTCAGTATCTAACCCCGTGCTGTACCTGTCCTGGGAGTGTTTGATGGGGACGGTGTAGAGGGATCTTTACTCTCTATCTAACTCCGCGCTGTACCTGCCCTGGGAGGGTTTGATGGGGACAGTGTAGTGGGAGCTTTACTCTGTATCTAACCCCGTGCTGTACGTGTCCTGGGAGTGTTTGATGGGGACGGTGTAGAGGGCGCTTTACTCTGTATCTAACCCCGTGATGTACCTGTCTTGGGAGTGTTTGATGGGGACGGTGTAGAGGGAGCATTACTCTGTATCTAACACCGTGCTGTACCTGTACTGGGAGTGTTTGATGGGGACGGTATAGAGGGATCTATACTCTGTATCTAACCCCGTGCTGTACCTGTCCTGGGAGTGTTTGATGGGGACAGTGTAGAGGGAGCTTTACTCTGTATCTCACCCCGTGCTGTACCTGTCCTGGGAGTGTTTGATGGGAACGGTGTACAGAGAGCTTTACTCTGTATCTTACCCCAGGCTGTACCTGTCCTGGGAGTGGTTGATGGGGACGGTGTAGAGGGATCTATACTCTCGATCTAAGTCCGTGCTGTACCAGCCGTGGGAGGGTTTGATGGGGACAGTGTAGTGGGAGCTTTACTCTGTATCTAACCCCGTGCTGTACGTGTCCTGGGAGTGTTTGATGGGGACGGTGTAGAGGGCGCTTTACTCTGTATCTAACCCCGTGCTGTATCTGTCCTGGGAGTGTTTGATGGGGACGGTGTTGAGGGAGCTTTACTCTGTATCTAACACCGTGATGTACCTGTCCTGGGAGTATTTGATAGGGACTGTGTAGAGGGAGCTTTACTCTGTATCTAACCCCGTGCTGTACCTGCCCTGGGAGTATTTGATGGGGACAGTGTAGAGTAAGCTTTACTTTGTATCTAACCCCGTGCTGTACCTGTCCTGGGAGTGTTTGATTGGGACGGTGTAGAGGGAGTTATACTCTGTATCTAACTCCGTGCTGTACCGGCCCTGGGAGTGTTTGATGGGGACAGTGTAGAGGGAGCTTTAATCTGTATCTAGCCCCGTGCTGTACCTGTCCTGGGAGTGTTTGATGGGGACAGTGTAGAGGGAGCTTTACTCTGTATCTAGCCCCGTGCTGTACGTGTCCTGGGAGTGTTTGATGGGGACAGTGTAGAGGGACATTTACTCTGTATCTAACCCCGTGCTGTAACCGTCCTGGGAGTGTTTGATGGGGACGGTGTAGAGGGAGCTTTACTCTGTATCTAACCCCGTGCTGTACCCGTCCTGGGAGTGTTTGATGGGGACGGTGTAGAGGGAGCTTTACTCTGTATCTAACCCCGTGCTGTACATGTCCTGGGAGTGTTTGATGGGGACGGTGTAGAGGGAGCTTTACTCTGTATCTAACTCCGTGCTGTACCTGCCCTGGGAGGGTTTGATGGGGACAGTGTAGTGGGAGCTTTACTCTGTATCTAACCCCGTGCTGTACGTGTCCTGAGAGTGTTTGATGGGGATAGTGTAGAGGGAGCTTTACTCTGTATCTAACCCCGTGCTGTACCTGTCCTGGGAGTGTTTGATGGGGACGGTGTAGAGGGAGCTTTACTCTGTATCAAACCCCGTGCTGTACCTGTCCTGGGAGTGTTTGATGGGGACAGTGTAGAGGGAGCTTTACTCTGTATCTAACCCCGTGCTGTACCTGCCCTGGGAGTGTTTGATGGGGACTGTGTAGAGTTAGCTTTACTTTGTATCTAACCCCGTGCTGTACCTGTCCTGGGAGTGTTTGATGGGGATGGTGTAGAGGGAGCTTTACTCTATATCTAACCCCGTGCTGTACCTGTCCTGGGAGTGTTTGATGGGGACGGTGTAGAGGGAGCTTTACTCTGTATCTAACCCCGTGCTGTACCCGTCCCGGCAGTGTTTGATGGGGACGGTGTAGAGGGAGCTTTACTCTGTATCTAACCCCGTGCTGTACGTGTCCTGGGAGTGATTGATGGGGACAGTGTAGAGGGAGCTTTACTCTGTATTTAACCCGGTGCTGTACCTGTCCTGGGAGTGTTTGATGGGGACGGTGTAGAGGGATCTTTACTCTGTATCTAACCTCCTGCTGTACCCGTCCTGGGAGCGTTTGATGGGGACGGTGTAGAGGGAGCTTTACTCTGTATCTAACCACGTGCTGTTCCTGTCCTGGGAGCGTTTGTTGGGGAAGGTGTAGAGGGAGCTTTACTCTTTATCTAACCCCGTGCTGTACGTGTCCTGGGAGTGTTTGATGTGGACAGTGTAGAGGGAGCTTTACTCTGTATCTAACCCCGTGCCGTACCTGCCCTGGGAGTGTTTCATGGGGACAGTGTAGAGGGAGCTTTATTCTGTATCTAACCCCGTGCTGTACCTGTCCTGGGCGTGTTTGATGTGGACAGTGTAGAGGGAGCTTTACTCTGTATCTAACCCCGTGCCGTACCTGCCCTGGGAGTGTTTCATGGGGACAGTGTAGAGGGAGATTTATTCTGTATCTAACCCCTTGCTGTACCTGTCCTGGGAGTGTTTGATGGGGACGGTGTAGAGGGAGCTTGACTCTGTATCTAACCCCGTGCTGTACCAGCCCTGGGAGTGTTTGATGGGGACGGTGTAGAGGGAGCTTTACTCTGTATCTAACCCCGTGCTGTACCTGTCCTGGGAGTGTTTGATGGGGACAGTGAAGAGGGAGTTTTACTCTGTATCTAACCCTGTGCTGTACCTGTCCTGGGAGTGTTTGATGGGGACGGTGTAGAGGGAGCTTTACTCTGTATCTAACACCGTGCTGTAACTGTCCTGGGAGTGTTTGATGGGGACGGTGTCGGAGGAGCTTATATCTGTATCTAAACCCGTGCTGTACCTGTCCTGGGAGTGTTTGATGGGGACGGTGTAGAGGGAGCTTTACTCTGTATCTAACCCCGTGCTGTACCTTTCCTGGGAGTGTTTGATGGGGACAGTGTAGGGGGAGCTTTACTCTGTATCTAACCCCGTGCTGTACCTGCTCTGGGAATGTTTAATGGGGACTGTGTAGAGTGAGCTTTACTTTGTATCTAACGCCGTGCTGTACCTGTCCTGGGAGTGTTTGTTGGGGACGGTGTAATGGGAGCTTTACTCTGTATCTCACTCCGTGCTGTACCTGCCCTGTGAGTGTTTGATGGGGAGAGTGTAGTGGGAGCTTTACTCTGTATCTAAACCCGTGCTGTACCTGTCCTGGGAGTGTTTGATGGGGCAGTGTAGAGGGAGCTTTACTCTGTATCTAGCCCCGTGCTGTACCTGTCCTGGGAGTGTTTGATGGGGACAGTGTAGAGGGAGCATTACTCTGTATCTAACCCCGTGCTGTACCCGTCCTGGGAGTGTTTGATGGCGACGGTGTAGAGGGAGCTTTACTCTGTATCTAACCCCGTGTCGTACCCGTCCTGGGAGTGATTGATGGGGACGGTGTAGAGGGAGCTTAACTCAGTATCTAACCCCGTGCTGTACCTGTCCTGGGAGTGTTTGATGGGGACGGTGTAGAGGGATCTTTACTCTCTATCTAACTCCGCGCTGTACCTGCCCTGGGAGGGTTTGATGGGGACAGTGTAGTGGGAGCTTTACTCTGTATCTAACCCCGTGCTGTACGTGTCCTGGGAGTGTTTGATGGGGACGGTGTAGAGGGCGCTTTACTCTGTATCTAACCCCGTGCTGTACCTGTCTTGGGAGTGTTTGATGGGGACGGTGTAGAGGGAGCTTTACTCTGTATCTAACACCGTGCTGTACCTGTACTGGGAGTGTTTGATGGGGACGGTATAGAGGGATCTATACTCTGTATCTAACCCCGTGCTGTACCTGTCCTGGGAGTGTTTGATGGGGACAGTGTAGAGGGAGCTTTACTCTGTATCTCACCCCGTGCTGTACCTGTCCTGGGAGTGTTTGATGGGAACGGTGTACAGAGAGCTTTACTCTGTATCTTACCCCAGGCTGTACCTGTCCTGGGAGTGTTTGATGGGGACGGTGTAGAGGGATCTTTACTCTCGATCTAAGTCCGTGCTGTACCAGCCATGGGAGGGTTTGATGGGGACAGTGTAGTGGGAGCTTTACTCTGTATCTAACCCCGTGCTGTACGTGTCCTGGGAGTGTTTGATGGGGACGGTGTAGAGGGCGATTTACTCTGTATCTAACCCCGTGCTGTATCTGTCCTGGGAGTGTTTGATGGGGACGGTGTTGAGGGAGCTTTACTCTGTATCTAACACCGTGATGTACCTGTCCTGGGAGTATTTGATAGGGACTGTGTAGAGGGAGCGTTACTCTGTATCTAACCCCGTGCTGTACCTGCCCTGGGAGTATTTGATGGGGACAGTGTAGAGTGAGCTTTACTTTGTATCTAACCCCGTGCTGTACCTGTCCTGGGAGTGTTTGATTGGGACGGTGTAGAGGGAGTTTTACTCTGTATCTAACTCCGTGCTGTACCTGCCCTGTGAGTGTTTGATGGGGACAGTGTAGTGGGAGCTTTACTCTGTATCTTAACCCGTGCTGTACCTGTCCTGGGAGTGTTTGATGGGGCAGTGTAGAGGGTGCATTACTCTGTATCTAGCCCCTTGCTGTACCTGTCCTGGGAGTGTTTGATGGGGACAGTGTAGAGGGAGCTTTACTCTGTATCTAACCCCG
Organism: Cetorhinus maximus; assembly: GCF_964194155.1. NCBI lineage: Eukaryota > Metazoa > Chordata > Chondrichthyes > Lamniformes > Cetorhinidae > Cetorhinus > Cetorhinus maximus. The sequence continues at coordinate 43,829 of NW_027597211.1, read as the reverse complement.
TGCTGTACCCGTCCTGGGAGTGTTTGATGGCGACGGTGTAGAGGGAGCTTTACTCTGTATCTAACACCATGTCGTACCCGTCCTGGGAGTGTTTGATGGGGATGGTGTAGAGGGAGTTTTACTCAGTATCTAACCCCGTGCTGTAACTGTCCTGGGAGTGTTTGATGGGGACGGTGTAGAGGGATCTTTACTCTCTATCTAACTCCGCGCTGTACCTGTCCTGGGAGTGTTTGATGGGGACTGTGTAGAGTGAGCTTTACTTTGTATCTAACCCCGTGCTGTACCTGTCCTGGGAGTGTTTGATGGGGACGATGTAGAGGGAGCTTTACTCTGTATCTAACACCGTGCTGTACCTGTCCTGGGAGTGTTTGATGGGGACGGTGTCGGAGGAGCTTATATCTGTATCTAAACCCGTGCTGTACGTGTCCTGGGAGTGTTTGATGGGGACGGTTTAGAAGGAGCTTTACTCTGTATCTAACCCCGTGCTGTACCTGCTCTGGGAATGTTTAATGGGGACTGTGTAGAGTGAGCTTTACTTTGTATCTAACGCCGTGCTGTACCTGTCCTGGGAGTGTTTGATGGGGACGGTGTAGAGGGAGCTTTACTCTGTATCTCACTCCGTGCTGTACCTGCCCTGTGAGTGTTTGATGGGGACAGTGTAGTGGGAGCTTTACTCTGTATCTAAACCCGTGCTGTACCTGTCCTGGGAGTGTTTGATGGGGCAGTGTAGATGGAGCTTTACTCTGTATCTAGCCCCGTGCTGTACCTGTCCTGGGAGTGTTTGATGGGGACAGTGTAGAGGGAGCTTTACTCTGTATCTAACCCCGTGCTGTACCCGTCCTGGGAGTGTTTGATGGCGACGGTGTAGAGGGAGCTTTACTCTGTATCTAACCCCGTGTCGTACCCGTCCTGGGAGTGTTTGATGGGGATGGTGCAGAGGGAGCTTTACTCAGTATCTAACCCCGTGCTGTACCTGTCCTGGGAGTGTTTGATGGGGACGGTGTAGAGGGATCTTTACTCTCTATCTAACTCCGCGCTGTACCTGCCCTGGGAGGGTTTGATGGGGACAGTGTAGTGGGAGCTTTACTCTGTATCTAACCCCATGCTGTACGTGTCCTGGGAGTGTTTGATGGGGACGGTGTAGAGGGCGCTTTACTCTGTATCTAACCCCGTGCTGTACCTGTCCTGGGAGTGTTTGATGGGGACGGTGTAGAGGGAGCTTTACTCTGTATCTAACCCCGTGCTGTACCTGTACTGGGAGTGTTTGATGGGGACGGTATAGAGGGATCTATACTCTGTATCTAACCCCGTGCTGTACCTGTCCTGGGAGTGTTTGATGGGGACAGTGTAGAGGCAGCTTTACTCTGTATCTAACCCCGTGCTGTACCTGTCCTGGGAGTGTTTGATGGGAACGGTGTACAGAGAGCTTTACTCTGTATCTTACCCCAGGCTGTACCTGTCCTGGGAGTGTTTGATGGGGACGGTGTAGAGGGATCTTTACTCTCGATCAAAGTCCGTGCTGTACCAGCCATGGGAGGGTTTGATGGGGACAGTGTAGTGGGAGCTTTACTCTGTATCTAACCCCGTGCTGTACGTGTCCTGGGAGTGTTTGATGGGGACGGTGTAGAGGGCGCTTTACTCTGTATCTAACCCCGTGCTGTATCTGTCCTGGGAGTGTTTGATGGGGACAGTGTAGAGGGAGCTTTAATCTGTATCTAACCCCGTGATGTACCTGTCCTGGGAGTATTTGATAGGGACAGTGTAGAGGGAGCTTTACTCTGTATCTAACCCCGTGCTGTACCCGTCCTGGGAGTGTTTGATGGGGACGGTGTAGAGGGAGCTTTACTCTGTATCTAACACGGTGCTTTACCCGTCCTGGGAGTGTTTGATGGGGACGGTGTAGAGGGAGCTTTACTCTTTATCTAACCCCGTGCTGTACATGTCCTGGGAGTGTTTGATGGGGACGGTGTAGAGGGAGCTTTACTCTGTATCTAACTCCGTGCTGTACCTGCCCTGGGAGGGTTTGATGGCGACAGTGTAGTGGGAGCTTTACTCTGTATCTATCCCCGTGCTGTACGTGTCCTGAGAGTGTTTGATGGGGATAGTGTAGAGGGAGCTTTACTCTGTATCTAGCCCCGTGATGTACCTGTCCTGGGAGTGTTTGATAGGGACAGTGTAGAGTGAGCTTTACTTTGTATCTAACCCCGTGCTGTACCTGTCCTGGGAGTGATTGATTGGGACGGTGTAGAGGGAGCTTTACTCTGTATCTCACTCCGTGCTGTACCTGCCCTGTGAGTGTTTGATGGGGAGAGTGTGTTGGGAGCTTTACTCTGTATCTAAACCCGTGCTGTACCTGTCCTGGGAGTGTTTGATGGGGCAGTGTAGAGGGAGCTTTTTTCTGTATCTAGCCCCGTGCTGTACCTGTCCTGGGAGTGTTTGATGGGGACAGTGTAGAGGGAGCATTACTCTGTATCTAACCCCGTGCTGTACCCGTCCTGGGAGTGTTTGATGGCGACGGTGTAGAGGGAGCTTTACTCTGTATCTAACCCCGTGTCGTACCCGTCCTGGGAGTGATTGATGGGGACGGTGTAGAGGGAGCTTAACTCAGTATCTAACCCCGTGCTGTACCTGTCCTGGGAGTGTTTGATGGGGACGGTGTAGAGGGATCTTTACTCTCTATCTAACTCCGCGCTGTACCTGCCCTGGGAGGGTTTGATGGGGACAGTGTAGTGGGAGCTTTACTCTGTATCTAACCCCGTGCTGTACGTGTCCTGGGAGTGTTTGATGGGGACGGTGTAGAGGGCGCTTTACTCTGTATCTAACCCCGTGATGTACCTGTCTTGGGAGTGTTTGATGGGGACGGTGTAGAGGGAGCTTTACTCTGTATCTAACACCGTGCTGTACCTGTACTGGGAGTGTTTGATGGGGACGGTATAGAGGGATCTATACTCTGTATCTAACCCCGTGCTGTACCTGTCCTGGGAGTGTTTGATGGGGACAGTGTAGAGGGAGCTTTACTCTGTATCTCACCCCGGGCTGTACCTGTCCTGGGAGTGTTTGATGGGAACGGTGTACAGAGAGCTTTACTCTGTATCTTACCCCAGGCTGTACCTGTCCTGGGAGTGGTTGATGGGGACGGTGTAGAGGGATCTTTACTCTCGATCTAAGTCCGTGCTGTACCAGCCATGGGAGGGTTTGATGGGACAGTGTAGTGGGAGCTTTACTCTGTATCTAACCCCGTGCTGTACGTGTCCTGGGAGTGTTTGATGTGGACGGTGTAGAGGGCGCTTTACTCTGTATCTAACCCCGTGCTGTATCTGTCCTGGGAGTGTTTGATGGGGACGGTGTTGAGGGAGCTTTACTCTGTATCTAACACCGTGATGTACCTGTCCTGGGAGTATTTGATAGGGACTGTGTAGAGGGAGCTTTACTCTGTATCTAACCCCGTGCTGTACCTGCCCTGGGAGTATTTGATGGGGACAGTGTAGAGTGAGCTTTACTTTGTATCTAACCCCGTGCTGTACCTGTCCTGGGAGTGTTTGATTGGGACGTTGTAGAGGGAGTTATACTCTGTATCTAACTCCGTGCTGTACCTGCCCTGGGAGTGTTTGATGGGGACAGTGTAGAGGGAGCTTTAATCTGTATCTAGCCCCGTGCTGTACCTGTCCTGGGAGTGTTTGATGGGGACAGTGTAGAGGGAGCTTTACTCTGTATCTAGCCCCGTGCTGTACGTGTCCTGGGAGTGTTTGATGGGGACAGTGTAGAGGGACATTTACTCTGTATCTAACCCCGTGCTGTAACCGTCCTGGGAGTGTTTGATGGGGACGGTGTAGAGGGAGCTTTACTCTGTATCTAACCCCGTGCTGTACCCGTCCTGGGAGTGTTTGATGGGGACGGTGTAGAGGGAGCTTTACTCTGTATCTAACCCCGTGCTGTACATGTCCTGGGAGTGTTTGATGGGGACGGTGTAGAGGGAGCTTTACTCTGTATCTAACTCCGTGCTGTACCTGCCCTGGGAGGGTTTGATGGGGACAGTGTAGTGGGAGCTTTACTCTGTATCTAACCCCGTGCTGTACGTGTCCTGAGAGTGTTTGATGGGGATAGTGTAGAGGGAGCTTTACTCTGTATCTAACCCCGTGCTGTACCTGTCCTGGGAGTGTTTGATGGGGACGGTGTAGAGGGAGCTTTACTCTGTATCAAACCCCGTGCTGTACCTGTCCTGGGAGTGTTTGATGGGGACAGTGTAGAGGGAGCTTTACTCTGTATCTAACCCCGTGCTGTACCTGCCCTGGGAGTGTTTGATGGGGACTGTGTAGAGTTAGCTTTACTTTGTATCTAACCCCGTGCTGTACCTGTCCTGGGAGTGTTTGATGGGGATGGTGTAGAGGGAGCTTTACTCTATATCTAACCCCGTGCTGTACCTGTCCTGGGAGTGTTTGATGGGGACGGTGTAGAGGGAGCTTTACTCTGTATCTAACCCCGTGCTGTACCTGTCCTGGGAGTGTTTGATGGGGACGGTGTAGAGGGAGCTTTACTCTGTATCTAACCCCGTGCTGTACCTGTACTGGGAGTGTTTGATGGGGACGGTATAGAGGGATCTATACTCTGTATCTAACCCCGTGCTGGACCTGTCCTGGGAGTGTTTGATGGGGACAGTGTAGAGGCAGCTTTACTCTGTATCTAACCCCGTGCTGTACCTGTCCTGGGAGTGTTTGATGGGAACGGTGTACAGAGAGCTTTACTCTGTATCTTACCCCAGGCTGTACCTGTCCTGGGAGTGTTTGATGGGGACGGTGTAGAGGGATCTTTACTCTCGATCAAAGTCCGTGCTGTACCAGCCATGGGAGGGTTTGATGGGGACAGTGTAGTGGGAGCTTTACTCTGTATCTAACCCCGTGCTGTACGTGTCCTGGGAGTGTTTGATGGGGACGGTGTAGAGGGCGCTTTACTCTGTATCTAACCCCGTGCTGTATCTGTCCTGGGAGTGTTTGATGGGGACAGTGTAGTGGGAGCTTTACTCTGTATCTAACCCCGTGATGTACCTGTCCTGGGAGTATTTGATAGGGACAGTGTAGAGGGAGCTTTACTCTGTATCTAACCCCGTGCTGTACCTGCCCTGGGAGTGTTTGATGGGGACAGTGTAGAGTGAGCTTTACTTTGTATCTAACCCCGTGCTGTACCTGTCCTGGGAGTGTTTGATTGGGACGGTGTAGAGGGAGCTTTACTCTGTATCTAACTCCGTGCTGTACCTGCCCTGGGAGTGTTTGATGGGGACAGTGTAGAGGGAGCTTTAATCTGTATCTAGCCCCGTGCTGTACCTGTCCTGGGAGTGTTTGATGGGGACAGTGTAAAGGGAGCTTTACTCTGTATCTAGCCCCGTGCTGTACGTGTCCTGGGAGTGTTTGATGGGGACAGTGTAGAGGGACCTTTACTCTGTATCTAACCCCGTGCTGTACCCGTCCTGGGAGTGTTTGATGGGGACGGTGTAGAGGGAGCTTTACTCTGTATCTAACCCCGTGCTTTACCCGTCCTGGGAGTGTTTGATGGGGACGGTGTAGAGGGAGCTTTACTCTTTATCTAACCCCGTGCTGTACATGTCCTGGGAGTGTTTGATGGGGACGGTGTAGAGGGAGCTTTACTCTGTATCTAACTCCGTGCTGTACCTGCCCTGGGAGGGTTTGATGGGGACAGTGTAGTGGGAGCTTTACTCTGTATCTATCCCCGTGCTGTACGTGTCCTGAGAGTGTTTGATGGGGATAGTGTAGAGGGAGCTTTACTCTGTATCTAGCCCCGTGATGTACCTGTCCTGGGAGTGTTTGATAGGGACAGTGTAGAGTGAGCTTTACTTTGTATCTAACCCCGTGCTGTACCTGTCCTGGGAGTGATTGATTGGGACGGTGTAGAGGGAGCTTTACTCTGTATCTAACTCCGTGCTGTACCTGCCCTGGGAGTGTTTGATGGGGACAGTGTAGAGGGAGCTTTAATCTGTATCTAGCCCCGTGCTGTACCTGTCCTGGGAGTGTTTGATGGGGACAGTGTAGAGGGAGCTTTACTCTGTATCTAGCCCCGTGCTGTACGTGTCCTGGGAGTGTTTGATGGGGACAGTGTAGAGGGACCTTTAATCTGTATCTAACCCCGTGCTGTACCCGTCCTGGGAGTGTTTGATGGGGACGGTGTAGAGGGAGCTTTACTCTCTATCTAACCCCGTGCTGTACCCTTCCTGGGAGTGTTTGATGGGGACGGTGTAGAGGGAGCTTTACTCTGTATCTAACCCCGTGCTGTACCTGTCCTGGGAGTGTTTGATGGGGACGGTGTAGAGGGAGCTTTACTCTGTATCTAACTCCGTGCTGTACCTGCCCTGGGAGGGTTTGATGGGGACAGTGTAGTGGGAGCTTTACTCTGTATCTAACCCCGTGCTGTACGTGTCCTGAGAGTGTTTGATGGGGATAGTGAAGATGGAGCTTTACTCTGTATCTAACCCCGTGCTGTACCTGTCCTGGGAGCGTTTGATGGGGACGGTGTAGAGGGAGCTTTACTCTGTATCTAAACCCGTGCTGTGCCTGTCCTGGGAGTGTTTGATGGGGACAGTGTAGAGGGAGCTTTACTCTGTATCTAACCCCGTGCCTTACCTGCCCTGGGAGTGTTTGATGGGGACAGTGTAGAGGGAGCTTTACTCTGTATCTAACCCCGTGCTGTACCTGTCCTGGAAGTGTTTGTTGGGGACGGTGTAGAGGGAGCTTTACTCTGTATCTAACACCGTGCTGTACCTGTCCTGGGAGTGTTTGATGGGGACGGTGTAGAGGGAGCTTTACTCTCTATCTAACCCCGTGCCTTACCTGCCCTGGGATTGTTTGATGGGGACAGTGTAGAGGGAGCTTTACTCTGTATCTAACCCCGTGCTGTACCTGTCCTGGGAGTGTTTGTTGGGGACGGTGTAGAGGGAGCTTTACTCTGTATCTAACACCGTGCTGTACCTGTCCTGGGAGTGTTTGATGGGGACGGTGTAGAGGGAGCTTTACTTTGTATCTAACCCCGTGCTGAACCTGTCCTGGGAGTGTTTGATGGGGACAGTGTAGAGGGAGCTTTACTCTGTATCTAACTCCGTGCTGTACCTGCCCTGGGAGTGTTTGATGGGGACGGTGTAGAGGGAGCTTTACTCTGTATCTAACCCCGTGCTGTTCCTGTCCTGGGAGCGTTTGTTGGGGACGGTGTAGAGGGAGCTTTACTCTTTATCTAACCCCGTGCTGTACCTGTCCTGGGCGTGTTTGATGTGGACAGTGTAGAGGGAGCTTTACTCTGTATCTAACCCCGTGCCGTACCTGCCCTGGGAGTGTTTCATGGGGACAGTGTAGAGGGAGATTTATTCTGTATCTAACCCCTTGCTGTACCTGTCCTGGGAGTGTTTGATGGGGACGGTGTAGAGGGAGCTTGACTCTGTATCTAACCCCGTGCTGTACCAGCCCTGGGAGTGTTTGATGGGGACGGTGTAGAGGGAGCTTTACTCTGTATCTAACCCCGTGCTGTACCTGTCCTGGGAGTGTTTGATGGGGACAGTGAAGAGGGAGTTTTACTCTGTATCTAACCCTGTGCTGTACCTGTCCTGGGAGTGTTTGATGGGGACGGTGTAGAGGGAGCTTTACTCTGTATCTAACACCGTGCTGTAACTGTCCTGGGAGTGTTTGATGGGGACGGTGTCGGAGGAGCTTATATCTGTATCTAAACCCATGCTGTACCTGTCCTGGGAGTGTTTGATGGGGACGGTGTAGAGGGAGCTTTACTTTGTATCTAACCCCGTGCTGAACCTGTCCTGGGAGTGTTTGATGGGGACAGTGTAGAGGGAGCTTTACTCTGTATCTAACTCCGTGCTGTACCTGCCCTGGGAGTGTTTGATGGGGACGGTGTAGAGGGAGCTTTACTCTGTATCTAACCCCGTGCTGTTCCTGTCCTGGGAGCGTTTGTTGGGGACGGTGTAGAGGGAGCTTTACTCTTTATCTAACCCCGTGCTGTACCTGTCCTGGGCGTGTTTGATGTGGACAGTGTAGAGGGAGCTTTACTCTGTATCTAACCCCGTGCCGTACCTGCCCTGGGAGTGTTTCATGGGGACAGTGTAGAGGGAGATTTATTCTGTATCTAACCCCTTGCTGTACCTGTCCTGGGAGTGTTTGATGGGGACGGTGTAGAGGGAGCTTGACTCTGTATCTAACCCCGTGCTGTACCAGCCCTGGGAGTGTTTGATGGGGACGGTGTAGAGGGAGCTTTACTCTGTATCTAACCCCGTGCTGTACCTGTCCTGGGAGTGTTTGATGGGGACAGTGAAGAGGAAGTTTTACTCTGTATCTAACCCTGTGCTGTACCTGTCCTGGGAATGTTTGATGGGGACGGTGTAGAGGGAGCTTTACTCTGTATCTAACACCATGCTGTAACTGTCCTGGGAGTGTTTGATGGGGACGGTGTCGGAGGAGCTTATATCTGAATCTAAACCCGTGCTGTACCTGTCCTGGGAGTGTTTGATGGGGACGGTGTAGAGGGAGCTTTACTCTGTATCTAACCCCGTGCTGTACCCGTCCTGGGAGTGATTGATGGGGACGGTGTAGAGGGAGCTTAACTCAGTATCTAACCCCGTGCTGTACCTGTCCTGGGAGTGTTTGATGGGGACGGTGTAGAGGGATCTTTACTCTCTATCTAACTCCGCGCTGTACCTGCCCTGGGAGGGTTTGATGGGGACAGTGTAGTGGGAGCTTTACTCTGTATCTAACCCCGTGCTGTACGTGTCCTGGGAGTGTTTGATGGGGACGGTGTAGAGGGCGCTTTACTCTGTATCTAACCCCGTGATGTACCTGTCTTGGGAGTGTTTGATGGGGACGGTGTAGAGGGAGCATTACTCTGTATCTAACACCGTGCTGTACCTGTACTGGGAGTGTTTGATGGGGACGGTATAGAGGGATCTATACTCTGTATCTAACCCCGTGCTGTACCTGTCCTGGGAGTGTTTGATGGGGACAGTGTAGAGGGAGCTTTACTCTGTATCTCACCCCGTGCTGTACCTGTCCTGGGAGTGTTTGATGGGAACGGTGTACAGAGAGCTTTACTCTGTATCTTACCCCAGGCTGTACCTGTCCTGGGAGTGGTTGATGGGGACGGTGTAGAGGGATCTATACTCTCGATCTAAGTCCGTGCTGTACCAGCCGTGGGAGGGTTTGATGGGGACAGTGTAGTGGGAGCTTTACTCTGTATCTAACCCCGTGCTGTACGTGTCCTGGGAGTGTTTGATGGGGACGGTGTAGAGGGCGCTTTACTCTGTATCTAACCCCGTGCTGTATCTGTCCTGGGAGTGTTTGATGGGGACGGTGTTGAGGGAGCTTTACTCTGTATCTAACACCGTGATGTACCTGTCCTGGGAGTATTTGATAGGGACTGTGTAGAGGGAGCTTTACTCTGTATCTAACCCCGTGCTGTACCTGCCCTGGGAGTATTTGATGGGGACAGTGTAGAGTAAGCTTTACTTTGTATCTAACCCCGTGCTGTACCTGTCCTGGGAGTGTTTGATTGGGACGGTGTAGAGGGAGTTATACTCTGTATCTAACTCCGTGCTGTACCGGCCCTGGGAGTGTTTGATGGGGACAGTGTAGAGGGAGCTTTAATCTGTATCTAGCCCCGTGCTGTACCTGTCCTGGGAGTGTTTGATGGGGACAGTGTAGAGGGAGCTTTACTCTGTATCTAGCCCCGTGCTGTACGTGTCCTGGGAGTGTTTGATGGGGACAGTGTAGAGGGACATTTACTCTGTATCTAACCCCGTGCTGTAACCGTCCTGGGAGTGTTTGATGGGGACGGTGTAGAGGGAGCTTTACTCTGTATCTAACCCCGTGCTGTACCCGTCCTGGGAGTGTTTGATGGGGACGGTGTAGAGGGAGCTTTACTCTGTATCTAACCCCGTGCTGTACATGTCCTGGGAGTGTTTGATGGGGACGGTGTAGAGGGAGCTTTACTCTGTATCTAACTCCGTGCTGTACCTGCCCTGGGAGGGTTTGATGGGGACAGTGTAGTGGGAGCTTTACTCTGTATCTAACCCCGTGCTGTACGTGTCCTGAGAGTGTTTGATGGGGATAGTGTAGAGGGAGCTTTACTCTGTATCTAACCCCGTGCTGTACCTGTCCTGGGAGTGTTTGATGGGGACGGTGTAGAGGGAGCTTTACTCTGTATCAAACCCCGTGCTGTACCTGTCCTGGGAGTGTTTGATGGGGACAGTGTAGAGGGAGCTTTACTCTGTATCTAACCCCGTGCTGTACCTGCCCTGGGAGTGTTTGATGGGGACTGTGTAGAGTTAGCTTTACTTTGTATCTAACCCCGTGCTGTACCTGTCCTGGGAGTGTTTGATGGGGATGGTGTAGAGGGAGCTTTACTCTATATCTAACCCCGTGCTGTACCTGTCCTGGGAGTGTTTGATGGGGACGGTGTAGAGGGAGCTTTACTCTGTATCTAACCCCGTGCTGTACCCGTCCCGGCAGTGTTTGATGGGGACGGTGTAGAGGGAGCTTTACTCTGTATCTAACCCCGTGCTGTACGTGTCCTGGGAGTGATTGATGGGGACAGTGTAGAGGGAGCTTTACTCTGTATTTAACCCGGTGCTGTACCTGTCCTGGGAGTGTTTGATGGGGACGGTGTAGAGGGATCTTTACTCTGTATCTAACCTCCTGCTGTACCCGTCCTGGGAGCGTTTGATGGGGACGGTGTAGAGGGAGCTTTACTCTGTATCTAACCACGTGCTGTTCCTGTCCTGGGAGCGTTTGTTGGGGAAGGTGTAGAGGGAGCTTTACTCTTTATCTAACCCCGTGCTGTACGTGTCCTGGGAGTGTTTGATGTGGACAGTGTAGAGGGAGCTTTACTCTGTATCTAACCCCGTGCCGTACCTGCCCTGGGAGTGTTTCATGGGGACAGTGTAGAGGGAGCTTTATTCTGTATCTAACCCCGTGCTGTACCTGTCCTGGGAGTGTTTGATGGGGACAGTGAAGAGGGAGTTTTACTCTGTATCTAACCCCGTGCTGTACCTGTCCTGGGAGTGTTTGATGGGGACGGTGTAGAGGGAGCTTTACTCTGTATCTAACACCGTGCTGTACCTGTCCTGGGAGTGTTTGATGGGGACGGTGTTGGAGGAGCTTATATCTGTATCTAAACCCGTGCTGTACCTGTCCTGGGAGTGTTTGATGGGGACAGTGTAGAGGGAGCTTTACTCTGTATCTAACCCCGTGCTGTACCTTTCCTGGGAGTGTTTGATTGGGACAGTGTAGAGGGAGCTTTACTCTGTATCTAACCCGGTGCTGTACCTGCCCTGGGAATGTTTAATGGGGACTGTGTAGAGTGAGCTTTACTTTGTATCTAACGCCGTGCTGTACCTGTCCTGGGAGTGTTTGATGGGGACGGTGTAGAGGGAGCTTTACTCTGTATCTCACTCCGTGCTGTACCTGCCCTGTGAGTGTTTGATGGGGACAGTGTAGTGGGAGCATTACTCTGTATCTAAACCCGTGCTGTACCTGTCCTGGGAGTGTTTGATGGGGACAGTGTAGAGGGAGCTTTACTCTGTATCTCGCCCCGTGCTGTACCTGTCCTGGGAGTGTTTGATGGGGACAGTGTAGAGGGAGCTTTACTCTGTATCTAACCCCGTGCTGTTCCCGTCCTGGGAGTGTTTGATGGCGACAGTGTAGAGGGAGCTTTACTCTGTATCTAACCCCGTGTCGTACCCGTCCTGGGAGTGTTTGATGGGGACTGTGTAGAGGGAGCTTACTCTGTATCTAACCCCGTGCTGTACCTGTACTGGGAGTGTTTGATGGGGACGGTATAGAGGGATCTATACTCTGTATCTAACCCCGTGCTGTACCTGTCCTGGGAGTGTTTGATGGGGACAGTGTAGAGGGAGCTTTACTCTGTATCTAACCCCGTGCTGTACCTGTCCTGGGAGTGTTTGATGGGAACGGTGTACAGAGAGCTTTACTCTGTATCTTACCCCAGGCTGTACCTGTCCTGGGAGTGTTTGATGGGGACGGTGTAGAGGGATCTTTACTCTCGATCTAAGTCCGTGCTGTACCAGCCATGGGAGGGTTTGATGGGGACAGTGTAGTGGGAGCTTTACTCTGTATTTAACCCCGTGCTGTACGTGTCCTGGGAGTGTTTGATGGGGACGGTGTAGAGGGCGCTTTACTCTGTATCTAACCCCGTGCTGTATCTGTCCTGGGAGTATTTGATGGGGACGGTGTAGAGGGAGCTTTACTCTGTATCTAACCCCGTGCTGTACCTGTCCTGGGAGTGTTTGATAGGGACAGTGTAGAGGGAGCTTTACTCTGTATCTAACCCCGTGCTGTACCTGCCCTGGGAGTGTTTGATGGGGACAGTGTAGAGTGAGCTTTACTTTGTATCTAACCCCGTGCTGTACCTGTCCTGGGAGTGTATGATTGGGACGGTGTAGAGGGAGCTTTACTCAGTATCTAACTCCGTGCTGTTCCTGCCCTGGGAGTGTTTGATGGGGACAGTGTAGAGGGAGCTTTAATCTATATCTAGCCCCGTGCTGTACCTGTCCTGGGAGTGTTTGATGGGGACAGTGTAGAGGGAGCTTTGCTCTGTATCTAGCCCCGTGCTGTACGTGTCCTGGGAGTGTTTGATGGGGACAGTGTAGAGGGACCTTTACTCTGTATCTAACCCCGTGCTGTACCCGTCCTGGGAGTGTTTGATGGGGACGGTGTAGAGGGAGCTTTACTCTGTATCTAACCCCGTGCTGTACCCGTCCTGGGAGTGTTTGATGGGGACGGTGTAGAGGGAGCTTTACTCTGTATCTAACCCCGTGCTGTACCTGTCCTGGGAGTGTTTGATGGGGACGGTGTAGAGGGAGCTTTACTCTGTATCTAACTCCGTGCTGTACCTGCCCTGGGAGGGTTTGATGGGGACAGTGTAGAGGGAGCTTTACTCTGTATCTAACCCCGTGCCTTACCTGCCCTGGGAGTGTTTGATGGGGACAGTGTAGAGGGAGCTTTACTCTGTATCTAACCCCGTGCTGTACCTGACCATGGATTGTTTGATGGGGATGGTGTAGAGGGAGCTTTACTCTGTATCTAACCCCGTGCTGTACCTGTCCTGGGAGTGTTTGATGGGGACGGTGTAGAGGGAGCTTTACTCTGTATCAAACCCCGTGCTGTACCTGTCCTGGGAGTGTTTGATGGGGACGGTGTAGAGGTAGCTTTACTCTGTATCAAACCCCGTGCTGTACCTGTCCTGAGAGTGTTTGATGGGGACGGTGTTCAGAGAGCTCTACTCTGAATCTTACCCCAGGCTGTACTTGCCCTGGGAGTGTTTGATGGGGTCGGGGTAGAGGGATCTTTACTCTCGATCTAACTCCGTGCTGTACCTGCCCTGGGAGGGTATGATGGGGACAGTGTAGTGGGAGCTTTACTCTGTATCTAACCCCGTGCTGTACGTGTCCTGGGAGTGTTTGATGGGGACGGTGTAGGGGGGGTTTACTCTGTATCTAACCCCGTGCTGTACCTGTCCTGGGAGTGTTTGATGAGGACGGTGTTGAGGGAGCATTACTCTGTATCTAACCCCGTGCTGTACCTGTCCTGGGAGTGTTTGATGGGGACGGTATAGAGGGATCTTTACTCTGTATCTAACCCCGTGCTGTACCTGTCGTGGGAGTGTTTGATGGGGACAGTGTAGAGGGAGCTTTACTCTGTATCTAACCCCGTGCTGTACCTGTCCTGGGAGTGTTTGATGGGGACGTTGTAGAGGGAGCTTTATTCTGTATCTAACCCCGTGCTGTACCTGTCCTGGGAGTGTTTGATGGTGACGATGTAGAGGGAGCTTTACACTGTATCTAACCACGTGCTGTACCTGTCCTGGGAGTGTTTGTTGGGGACAGTGTAGAGGGAGCTTTACTCTGTATCTAACCCCGTGCTGTACCTGTCCTGGGAGTGTTTGATGGGGACAGTGTAGAGGGAGCATTACTCTGTATCTAACCCCGTGCTGTACCTGCCCTGGGATTGTTTGATGGGGACAGTGTAGAGTGAGCTTTACTTTGTATCTAACACCGTGCTGTACCTGTCCTGGGATTGTTTGATGGGGACGGTGCAGAGGGAGCTTTACTCTGTATCTAACCCCGTGCTGTACCTGTCCTGGGAGTGTTTGATGGGGACGGTGTAGATGGAGCTTTACTCTGTATCTAACCCCGTGCTGTACCTGTCCTGTGAGTGTTTGATGGGGACGGTGTAGAGGGAGCTTTACTCTGTATCTAACCCCGTGCTGTACCTGTCCTGGGAGTGTTTGATGAGGACGGTGTAGAGGGAGCATTACTCTGTATCTAAAACCGTGCTGTACCTGCCCTGGGAGTGTTTGATGGGGACAGTGTAGAGTGAGGTTTACTTTGTATCTAAACCCGTGCTGAACCTGTCCTGCGAGTGTTTGATTGGGACGGTGTAGAGGGAGCTTTACTCTGTATCTAACCTCATGCTGTACCTGTCCGGGGAGTGTTTGATGGGGACGGAAGAGGGAGCTTCACTCTGTATCTAACTCCATGCTGTACCTGCTCTGGGAGGGTTTGATGGGGACAGTGTAGTGGGAGCTTTACTCTGTATCTAACCCCGTGCTGTACGTGTCCTGGGAGTGTTTGATGGGGACGGTGTAGAGGGCGCTTTACTCTGTATCTAACCCCGTGCTGTACCTGTCCTGGGAGTGTTTGATGGGGACGGTATAGAGGGATCTTTACTCTGTATCTAACCCCGTGCTGTACCTGTCGTGGGAGTGTTTGATGGGGACAGTGTAGAGGGAGCTTTACTCTGTATCTAACCCCGTGCTGTACCTGTCCTGGGAGTGTTTGATGGGGACGGTGTAGAGGGAGCTTTATTCTGTATCTAACCCCGTGCTGTACCTGTCCTGGGAGTGTTTGATGGGGACGGTGTAGAGGGAGCTTTACACTGTATCTAACACCGTGCTGTACCTGTCCTGGGAGTGTTTGTTGGGGACAGAGTAGAGGGAGCTTTACTCTGTATCTAACCCCGTGCTGTACCTGTCCTGGGAGTGTTTGATGGGGACAGTGTAGAGGGAGCTTTACTCTGTATCTAACCCCGTGCTGTACCTGCCCTGGGATTGTTTGATGGGGACAGTGTAGAGTGAGCTTTACTTTGTATCTAACACCGTGCTGTACCTGTCCTGGGATTGTTTGATGGGGACGGTGCAGAGGGAGCTTTACTCTGTATCTAACCCCGTGCTGTACCTGTCCTGGGAGTGTTTGATGGGGACGGTGTAGAGGGAGCTTTACTCTGTATCTAACCCCGTGCTGTACCTGTCCTGGGAGTGTTTTTTGAGGACGGTGTAGAGGGAGCTTTACTCTGTATCTAACCCCGTGCTGTACCTGTCCTGGGAGTGTTTGAATAGGACGGTGTAGAGGGAGCATTACTCTGTATCTAACCCCGTGCTGTACCCGCCCTGGGAGTGTTTGATGGGGACAGTGTAGAGTGAGATTTACTTTGTATCTAAACCCGTGCTGTACCTGTCCTGCGAGTGTTTGATTGGGACGGTGTAGAGGGAGCTTTACTCTGTATCTAACTCCGTGCTGTACCTGCCCTGGGAGTGTTTGATGGCGACAGTGTAGTGGGAGCTTTACTCTGTATCTAACTCCGTGCTGTACCTGCCCTGGGAGTGTTTGATTGGGACAGTGTAGTGGGAGCTTTACTCTGTATCTAACCCCGTGCTGTACCTGTTCTGGGAGTGTTTGATGTGGACGGTGTAGAGGGAGCTTTACTCTGTATCTAACCCCATGCTGTACCTGTCCTGGGAGTGTTTGATGGGGACAGTGTAGAGGGATCTATACTCTGTATCTAACCCCGTGCTGTACCTGTCGTGGGAGTGTTTGATGGGGACAGTGTAGAGGGAGCTTTACTCTTTATCTAACCCCGTGCTGTACCTGTCCTGGGAGTGTTTGATGGGGACGGTGTAGAGGGAGATTTACTCTGTATCTAACCCCGTGCTGTACCCGTCCTTGGAGTGTTTGATTGGGACGGTGTAGAGGGAGCTTTACTCTGTATCTAACCTCATGCTGTACCTGTCCGGGGAGTGTTTGATGGGGACGGTGT
This sequence comes from Cetorhinus maximus, assembly GCF_964194155.1. Taxonomy (NCBI): domain Eukaryota; kingdom Metazoa; phylum Chordata; class Chondrichthyes; order Lamniformes; family Cetorhinidae; genus Cetorhinus; species Cetorhinus maximus. The sequence continues at coordinate 27,720 of NW_027597211.1, read as the reverse complement.
AGAGGGAGCTTTACTCTGTATCTAACTCCATGCTGTACCTGCCCTGGGAGGGTTTGATGGGGACAGTGTAGTGGGAGCTTTACTCTTTATCTAACCCCGAGCTTTACGTGTCCTGGGAGTGTTTGATGGGGACGGTGTAGAGGGAGCTTTACTCTGTATCTAACCCCGTGCTGTACCTGTCCTGGGAGCGTTTGATGGGGACGGTGTAGAGGGAGCTTTACTCTGTATCTAACCCCGTGCTGTACCTGTCCTGGGAGTGTTTGATGGGGTTAGTGTAGAGGGAGCTTTACTCTGTATCTAACCCCGTGCCTTACCACCCCTGGGAGTGTATGATGGGGACAGTGTAGAGGGAGCTTTAATCTGTATCTAACCCCGTGCTGTACCTGTCCTGTGAGTGTTTGATGGGGACGGTGTAGAGGGAGCTTTACTTTGTATCTAACCCCGTGCTGTACCTGTCCTGGGAATTTTGATGGGGACGGTGTAGAGGGAGCTTTACTCTGTATCTAACTCCGTGCTGTACCTGCCCTGGGAGTGTTTGATGGTGACGGTGTAGAGGGAGCTTTACTCTATATCTAACCCCGTGCTGTACCTGTCCTGGGAGCGTTAGATGGGGACGGTGTAGAGGGAGCTTTACTCTGTATCTAACCCCGTGCCGTACCTGTCCTGGGAGTGTTTGATGGGGACGGTGTAGAGGGAGCTTTACTTTGTATCTAACCCCGTGCTGTACCTGTCCTGGGAATTTTGATGGGGACGGTGTAGAGGGAGCTTTACTTTGTATCTAAACCCGAGCTGTACCTGTCCTGGGAATTTTGATGGGGACGGTGTAGAGGGAGCTTTACTCTGTATCTAACCCCGTGCTGTACCTGTCCTGGGAGCGTTTGATGGGGACGGTGTAGAGGGAGCATTACTCTGTATCTAACCCTGTGCTGTACCTGTCCTGGGAGTGATTGATGGGGACAGTGTAGAAGGAGCTTTACTCTGTATCTAACCCCGTGCCTTACCTGCCCTGGGAGTGTTTGATGGGGACAGTGTAGAGGGAGCTTTACTCTGTATCTAACCCCGTGCTGTACCTGTCCTGTGAGTGTTTGATGGGGACGGTGTAGAGGGAGCTTTACTTTGTATCTAACCCCGTGCTGTACCTGTCCTGGGAATTTTGATGGGGACGGTGTAGAGGGAGCTTTACTCTGTATCTAACTCCGTGCTGTACCTGCCCTGGGAGTGTTTGATGGGGACGGTGTAGAGGGAGCTTTACTCTGTATCTAACCCCGTGCCGTACCTGTCCTGGGAGTGTTTGATGGGGACGGTGTAGAGGGAGCTTTACTCTGTATCTAACCCCGTGCCGTACCTGCCCTGGGAGTGTTTGATGGGGACAGTGTAGAGGGAGCTTTACTCTGTATCTAACCCCGTGCTGTACCTGTCCTGGGAATGTTTGATGGGGACGGTGTAGAGGGAGCTTTACTCTGTATCTAATCCCGTGCTGTACCTGTCCTGGGAGTGTTTGATGGGTCGGTGTAGAGGGAGCTTTACTCTGTATCTTACCCCGTGCTGTACCTGTCCTGGGAGTGTTTGATGGGGACGGTGTAGAGGGAGCTTTACTCTGTATCTAACCCCGTGCTGTACCTGTCCTGTGAGTGTTTGATGGGGACGGTGTAGAGGGAGCTATACTCTGTATCTAACCCCGTGCTGTACCTGTCTTGGGAGTGTTTGTTGGGGACGGTGTCGAGGGAGCTTATATCTGTATCTGACCCCGTGCTGTACCTGTCCTTGGAGTGTTTGATGGGGACGGCGTAGAGGGAGCTTTACTCTGTATCTAACCCCGTGCTGTATCTGTCCTTGGAGTGTTTGATGGGGACAGTGTAGAGGGAGCTATACTCTGTATCTATCCCCGTGCTGTACCTGTCCTGGGAGTGTTTGATGGGGACAGTGTAGAGGGAACTTTACTCTTTATCTAACCCCGTGCTGTACCTGTCCTGGGAGTGCTTAATGGGGACGGTGTAGAGGGAGCTTTACTCTGTATCTAACCCCGTGCTGTACCCGTCCTTGGAGTGTTTGATTGGGACGGTGTAGAGGGAGCTTTACTTTGTATCTAACCCTGTGCTGTAACTGTCCTGGGAGTGTTCGATTGGGACGGTGTAGAGGGAGATTTACTCTGTATCTAACTCCGTGCTGTACCTGCCCTGGGAGTGTTTGATGGGGACAGTGTAGTGGGAGCATTACTCTGTATCTCACCCCTTGCTGTACCTGTCCTGGGAGTTTTTGATGGGGACGGTGTAGAGGGAGCTTTACTCTGTATCTAACCCCATGCTGTACCTGTCCTGGGAGCGTTTGATGGGGACTGTGTAGAGGGAGCTTTACTCTTTATCTAACCCCGTGCTGTACCTGTCCTGGCAGTGTTTGATGGGGACAGTGTAGAGGGAGATTTACTCTGTATCTAACCCCGTGCCGTACCTGCCCTGGGAGTATTTGATGGGGACAGTGTAGAGGGAGCTTTACTCTGTATCTAACCCCGTGCTGTACCTGTCCTGGGAGTGTTTGATGGGGACGGTGTAGAGGGAGTTTTACTCTGTATCTAACCCCGTGCTGTACCTGCCCTGGGAGTGTTTGTTGGGGACGGTGTAGAGGGAGCTTTACTCTGTATCTAACCCCGTGCTGTACCTGTCCTGGGAGTGTTTGATGGGGACGGTGTAGAGGGAGCTTTACTCTGTATCTAACCCCGTGCTGTACCTGTCCTGGGAGTGTTTGATGGGGACTGTGTAGAGTGAGCTTTACTTTGTATCTTTCCCCGTGCTGTACCTGTCCTGGGAGTGTTTGATGGGGACAGTGTAGAGGGAGCTTTACTCTGTATCTAACTCCGTGCTGTACCTGCCCTGGGAGTGTTTGATGGGGACAGTGTAGTGGGAGCTTTACTCTGTATCTAACCCCGTGCTGTACCTGTCCTGGGAGTGTTTGATGGGGACGGTGTAGAGGGAGCTTTACTCTGCATCTAACCCCGTGCTGTACCTGTCCTGGGAGTGTTTGATGGGGACGGTGAAGAGGGAGCTTTACTCTGTATCTAACCCCGTGCTGTGCCAGTCCTGGGAGTGTTTGATGGGGACAGTGTAGAGGGAGCTTTACTCCGTATCTAACCCCGTGCTGTACCTGTCCTGGGAGTGGTTGATGGGGACGGTGTAGAGGGAGCTTTACTCTGTATCTAACCCCGTGCTTTACCTGTCCTGGGAATGTTTGTTGAGGACGGTGTCGAGGGAGCTTATATCTGTATCTAACCCCGTGCTGTACCTGTCCTGGGAGTGTTTGATGGGGACGGCGTAGAGGGAGCTTTACTCTGTATCTAACCCCGTGCTGTACCTGTCCTAGGAGTGTTTGATGGGGACGGTGTAGAGGGAGCTATACTCTGTATCTAACCCCGTGCTGTACCTGTCCTGGGAGTGTTTGATGGGGACGGTGTGGAGGGTGTTTTACTCTGTATCTAACCCCGTGCTGTACCTGTCCTGGGAGTGTTTGATGGAGACGGTGTAGAAGGAGCTTTACTCTGTATCTAACCCCGTGCCTTACCTGCCCTGGGAGTGTTTGATGGGGACAGTGTAGAGGGAGATTTACTCTGTATCTAACCCCGTGCTTTACATGTCCTGGGAGTGTTTGATGGGGACAGTGTAGAGGGAGCTTTACTCTGTATCTAACCCCGTGCTGTACCTGTCCTAGGAGTGTTTGATGGGGATGGTATAGAGGGATCTTTACTCTGTATCTAACCCCGTGCTGTACCTGTCGTGTGAGTGTTTGATGGTGACAGTGTAGAGGGAGCTTTACTCTCTATCTAACCCCGTGCTGTACCTGCCCTGGGAGTGTTTGATGGGGACGGTGTAGAGGGAGCTTTACTCGCTATCTAACCCCGTGCTGTACCTGTCCTGGGAGTGTTTGATGGGGACGGTGTAGAGGGAGCTTTACTCTGTATCTAACCCCGTGCTGTACCTGTCCTGGGAGTGTTTGATGGGGACGGTGCAGATGGAGCTTTACTCTTTATCTAACCCCGTGCTGTACCTGTCGTGGGAGTGTTTGATGGGGACAGTGTAGAGGGAGCTTTACTCTTTATCTAACCCCGTGCTGTACCTGTCCTGGGAGTGTTTGATGGGGACGGTGTAGAGGGAGCTTTACTCTGTATCTAACCCCGTGCTGTACCCGTCCTTGGAGTGTTTGATTGGGACGGTGTAGAGGGAGCTTTACTCTGTATCTAACCTCATGCTGTACCTGTCCGGGGAGTGTTTGATGGGGACGGTGTAGAGGGAGCTTTACTCTGTATCTAACTCCATGCTGTACCTGTCCTGGGAGTGTTTGATTGGGACAGTGCAGAGGGAGCTTTACTCTGTATCTAACCCCGTGCCTTACCTGCCCTGGGAGTGTTTGATGGGGACATTGTAGAGGGAGCTTTACTCTGTACCTAACCCCGTGCTGTACCTGTCCTGTGAGTGTTTGATGGGGACGGTGTAGAGGGAGCTTTACTTTGTATCTCACCCTGTGCTGTACCTGTCCTGGGAATTTTGATGGGGACGGTGTAGAGGGAGCTTTACTCTGTATCTAACTCCGTGCTGTACCTGCCCTGGGAGTGTTTGATGGGGACGGTGTAGAGGGAGCTTTACTCTATATCTAACCCCGTGCTGTACCTGTCCTGGGAGTGTTTGATGGGGACGGTGTAGAGGGAGCTTTACTCTGTATCTAACCCCGTGCTGTACCTGTCCTGGGAGTGTTTGATGGGGACGGTGTAGAGGGAGCTTTACTCTGTATCTCACCCCCTGTGCTGTACCTGTCCTGGGAGTGTTTGATGGGGACGGTGTAGAGGGAGCTATACTCTGTATCTAACCCCGTGCTGTACCTGTCTTGGGAGTGTTTGTTGGGGACGGTGTCGAGGGAGCTTATATCTGTATCTGACCCCGTGCTGTACCTGTCCTGGGAGTGTTTGATGGGGACGGCGTAGAGGGAGCTTTATTCTGTATCTAACCCCGTGCTGTACCTGTCCTGGGAGTGTTTGATGGGGACGGTATAGAGGGAGCTTTTCTCTGTATCTAACCCCGTGCTGTACCTGTCCTGGGAGTGTTTGATGGGGACCGTGTAGAGGGAGCTTTACTCTGTATCTAACCCCGTGCTGTACCTGTCCTGGCAGTGTTTGATGTGGACGGTGTAGAGGGAGATCTCCTCTCTATCTGACATGGGGTGGTGTTAATTGACCTGTTTGCCATTTTGTCAATTCGGAGCTGCTGGACAGTGACAAATGGGGATTCATTTTGGGGATTGTCCGCTCCAGGGTGGATGCATGCTGGACATAGGGTGAGCTGCAGGGTGGACGGGAGTCTAGCCACAGCGAGTGGAGAGGGTGTACAGGGGGTGGATGGAGGGTGGATAGAGGGTGGATGGAGGGTGGACGGAGGGTGGACGGAGGGTGGATGAAGGTTGGATGGAGGTTGACGGTGTGTGGGCTAAGTGTGCATGGAGTGTGCACAGAGGGAGTGCGGACGGATGTAGTGCGGACGGAGGGATTGCGGACCGAGGGAGTGCGGACGGAGGGAGTGTGGACGGAGGGAGTGCGGACGGAGGGAGTGCGGACGGATGTAGTGCGGACGGATGTAGTGCGGACCGAGGGAGTGCGGACGGAGGGAGTGTGGACGGAGGGAGTGCGGACGGAGGGAGTGCAGACGGAAGGAGTGTGCACAGAGGGAGTGCGGACGGATGTAGTGCGGACGGAGGGAGTGCGGACGGAGGGAGTGCGGACGGAGGGAGTGCGGATGGAGGGAGTGTGGACGGAGGGTGGATGGAGTGTGGATGGAGTGTGGACGGATGGAGTGCGGACAGATGTTGTGCGGACGGAGGGAGTGCGGACACAGGGAGTGCGGACGTTGGGAGTGCGGACGGAGGGAGTGCAGACGGAGGGAGTGCGGACGGAGGGAGTTTCGGACGGAGCGAGTGCGGACGGATGGAGTGCGGACGGAGGGAGTGCGGACGGAGGGAGTGCGGACGGAGGGAGTGCGGATGGAGGGAGTGCGGACGGAGGGAGTGCGGACGGGGGAGTGCGGACAGACGGAGTGCGGACGGAGGGAGTGCGGACAGAGGGAGTGCGGACGGAGGGAGTGTAGACGGAGGGAGTGCGGACGGAGTGCGGGCGGAGGGTGTGCAGACGGAGGGAGTGCGGACGGAGGGAGTACGGACAGAGGGAGTGCAGACGGAGGGAGTGTGGACGGAGGGACTGCGGACGGAGGGACTGCGGACGGAGGGAGTGTGGACGGAGGGAGTGCGGACGGAGGGAGTGTGGAAACCTACCGGCGAAGAGCAGGCTGAAGATGATGATGAGCTGGTAGACTCCGTGCCCCAGGATGTTTTTCATCATCGTGCGGGAGATCAGCGGCTTTTGGCGCCCGTAGGGTCGGCGGCGGAGGAGGGCATCGGTGGGCGGCTCGGTCGCCAGCGCCAGCGAGGCGAAGCTGTCCATGATCAGGTTGACCCAGAGCATCTGAACGGCCTTCAGTGGGGAGTCCTGGGGGGTTGCGGGGGCGGGGAAGGAGACAGGGTGTGGGGAGGGGGGAGAGAAACATGGGGGGGGTCGATTATTACATGGAACACTCGCCAGTCGCAATCCGGAATATCACTCGCGGGCGACGCTCGCACTCGCCCGGACAAACACTAAAATACCAAATTGCAAAGGTCAGCACATTGTCATCGAACGACGGAAACAGGCGTGCAGCCCTGATTGGCCGATCGGATCATCCCCACCACCCCCCCCAACCCGTGGCTGCCCACGACAAGTGGGCTGCAGACGGCACTCAACCAGCCGCGGCGGTGAAACCTACAACAAAACGCCCACCGTTAGATGTGATTCCGCCGTTTGGGCAGCACTTATGGAGCAATCCTGAGTGCGCCAGCGGCGACACGGACAACCCGTGTGAGACAATCGCTTCAGCTTGTCCATGTGGCTCATTTATGCTTCCTCGAGGTGATACACATTCAAACAAAGGGACAGATCCTCTGTAAAGGAAAAGGATAATGTTCAAGGCTTGTGCCTTGCCTTTTCGGGTGACAGGGGAACTTGGGGAACCAAAAGTTCTCCGTTGCCGTTTCCACAGCAATGCCTCAGGCAATAGCAGTGGACTTGCCAACCGATCGGCACCTTTATCTCCTCTGCTATAAATCGTGATGGTCCTTTGAAATTTGCAAATTCTTTGGCTTGTCCTGATGAGTGCATCTTGGAAAGATCGGGGGGATTGACTCTCTTTTCACTCCAAGGGTCGTCGGATTAAATGGGAGCCAAATGTCACTGAGTGAACGCTGCTATCTTGGGACAAAATCACTGCACAAATATCTCCCAGAGAGAGAGGGGGGACTGAGAGACACCAGTCAGTGTACAGATATCTCCCTGAGAGAGAGAGGGACTGAGAGACACCAGTCAGTGTACAGATATCTCCCTGAGAGAGAGAGGGGACTGAGAGACACCAGTCAGTGTACAGATATCTCCCTGAGAGAGAGAGGGGACTGAGAGACACCAGTCAGTGTACAGATATCTCCCTGAGAGAGAGAGGACTGAGAGACACCAGTCAGTGTACAGATATCTCCCTGAGAGAGAGAGGGGACTGAGAGACACCAGTCAGTGTACAGATATCTCCCTGAGAGAGAGAGGGGACTGAGAGACACCAGTCAGTGTACAGATATCTCCCTGAGAGAGAGAGGGGACTGAGAGACACCAGTCAGTGTACAGATATCTCCCTGAGAGAGAGAGGGGACTGAGAGAAACCAGTCAGTGTACAGATATCTCCCTGAGAGAGAGGGGACTGAGAGACACCAGTCAGTGTACAGATATCTCCCTGAGAGAGAGAGGGGACTGAGAGACACCAGTCAGTGTACAGATATCTCCCTGAGAGAGAGAGGGGACTGAGAGACACCAGTCAGTGTACAGATATCTCCCTGACAGAGAGAGGGGACTGAGAGAACAACACTATGACACCCTTGAGCCATCTCTTTTCGAGGGAGAGGACAGCCAGCCATTTCAGGCCGTGGCGATGTTTATCTTTCCCGGGATTTTGTGGATCGAGGGTCCGGAACATTTGCCGCACATTCGCTCCCTACAACCTGAGCGTGATCAGATTCAGGCGCTGTGAATCTCCGACCAGTCTGGTTGTCCGCGTGTGGGCAGCGCCTCCTCCTGGTCACTCACCTGGGTGATGCAGGCGCCAGTGAAAGCCACAATGACAGCCACCACGTTGACGGTTAGCTGGAACTGCAGGAACTTGGAGATACTGTCGTAGACATTCCGACCCCACATGACGGCCTTTACGATGCTGGAGAAGTTGTCGTCGGTTATGATGATGTCCGAGGCCTCCTTGGCCACATCGGTCCCGGCAATCCCCTGTCAAACACAGTACCATCACTGCCCAGGCCAGATACAGAGTGTACCCCCTCCAAACTGCCCCCATCAAACACTCCCAGGACAGGTACAGCACGGGGTTAGATACAGAGTAAAGCTCCCTCTACACTGTCGCCATCAAACACTCCCAGGACAGGTACAGCACGGGGTTAGATACAGAGTAAAGCTCCCTCTACACTGTCCCCATCAAACACTCCCAGGACAGATACAGCACGGGGTTAGATACAGAGTAAAGCCCCCTCTACACCGTCCCCGTCAAACACTCCCAGGACAGGTACAGCACGGGGTTAGATACAGAGTAAAGCTCCCTCTACACCGTCCCCATCAAACACTCCCAGGACAGGGACAGCACGGGGTTAGATACAGAGTAAAGCTCCCTCTACACTGTCCCCATCAAACACTCCCAGGACAGGTACAGCACTGGGTTAGATACAGAGTAAAGCTCCCTCTACACCGTCCCCATCAAACACTCCCAGAGACCCTCCGACTGTGTGGCTCCACCTTAGTGCACCCTCCCGGAACACGGGGTGGGGTGTGGCGGTGGGGGGGGGGCCTGTGTTAGGGGCCCGAATCTCTGGAGCAGTGACTTGAACTCAATCCCATGTCCACGAGGTTAGGGGGTGACCACTTTACCCAAGCGGAGACTGTCCCCAAGGGTCATCACTTTCTGCAAGGAGGGGTAGGGATGTCGAGGTGTCTGACGGTGAGATAACTCTTTAGCTATCGTTGTTGTCCTTCACTTGTAAACACCCTGTGGAGACACCCGGGGCACTGGGCATAGTTTTGTTCCCCTCACTTCAGGAGGGACAGACTCGCATTGGAAGCCGTTCAGAGAAGGTTCACTCGGCCGATTCCTGGGACGAAGGGGGTTTGTCTGATGAGGAAAGGTTGAGCAGGTTGGGCCTCTACCCATTGGAGTTTAGAAGAATGAGAGGTGATCTTATTGAAACATATCAGATTCTGAGGGGAGGGGGTTTGACAGGGTGGATGCTGAGGGGATGTTTCCCCTTCCCCCTTGTGGGGGGAATCTAGAACGAGGGGAGGAGGGCACAGTTTCAGAATGAGGGGTCTCCCATTGAAGACGGAGATGAGGAGGAATTTCTTCTCTCAGAGGGTGGTCAGTCTGTGGAATTCTCTCCCCCCTGCCAGAGAGCAGTGGGGGCCGGGTCACTGAATATATTCAAGGCCGAGTGAGACAGATTTCTGATCGACGAGGGGAGTCGAGGGTTATGGAGGTGGGGGACAGGAAAGCGGAGTTGAGACCACGATCAGGTCAGCCACGATCTTATCGAGTGGGGGAAGAGGCTCGAGGGGGGCCGAATGGCCTCCTCCTGCCCCCATTTCAAATCTTCTCATGAATTGCGACTCGCCTTCAGTTTTTCCAGCCAAGACTCTCACAACAATCTTTACCGCAAAGCAGGAGTGGGAAACAGGACTGTCTCTTTCTTCGTACCAGGACCCACTCCATCGGTTTGGACCATTCTAACTACATTGGTACAGGCGGTAACAGAGTCGAGGGGGTGGGTGACAGGCAGGAAAGTGGGGTTGAGGCCGCAATCCGATCAGCCACGATTGTAGTGAAATGGGGGAGCAGGCTCGAGGGGCCGAGTGGCCTGCTCCTGCTCCCAATCCTTCTGACCTCGCCTCTCCGCCCGAGGGCTCATCCTCAACGCCCGGCAGCCCGAGGAGCCCTCTTTCCGGAGGGGGTGGGGTGTTATTAACCCCGGGGTGCCCCTCTCAGGCGGACGTCCGAGATCCCGTTGGGGCTGTGGGGTGGGGTGTTGTGTGTGGGGGAGCGGTGGGGGGATTGGGGGTGGTGGGGGGTGGGTTCTCTCCGGCGTCCTGGGGCCCCAACGCTCATCCCTCAACCCAGCGCCGCCGGGAAAGAAAGGATGGTGTTTTTCGGGATCTTGCTGTGCCCAAAGGTAGCTCCCGCGCCCCCGCCCTCCCACCTCAGTGCCAGGAGTGTTGCCTCAGCCGTGGGAAAGCTCACCCTCCCCCACCCTCCCTCCCCCGCCCCGGGCGAGCGGGCATGCCCAGCGCCTTACCATCGCGAAGCCCACGTCAGCTTTCTTCAGGGCCGGACCGTCGTTCGTTCCATCGCCGGTCACCGCTACCACCTGCCGCTGCTCCCCGATGGTGCTGTCGATGATCCCTGGGCAGAGAGGAGGAGGGGGGGGGAGGCGAACACACTCACCATCAAGAACCCGATCGGGCCGCATTCCCTCCCCCCCACCTCCCCCCCACCCCCACACCAAGCCCCCAACGCCCTTCCCTCGCCGTGACCCGCGGCCCTGCTATTCGAATGCGGGGCGCCACCACCCTCGGACAGTCAGTGCCGCCGAGCCGCGAGGGCTGGAAACTCATCCCAGGTAGGGTGGGGCCAAGCCCGTCACACAGCCAAACCCGTTGGGCGTCGGCTTGCAAATCCTTCCAACACACACCGAACGGCAGGCGATAAGAGAGATGCACATGGTGTTCAGTTAAGTCCCTAGAGCCTTTATAAAGAAATACTGCCGGGGGCATGGGTTAATCAGCTCTCTAGAGCACTCATAAAGAGAGACTGCTCTAGGGCCTTGTTTAAAAAGGTACCTAGAGCACTTATAAGGAAAGACTGCTCGTGGAGGCATTGTTAAGTGCCTGGTGCCTTTATCAAGAAAGGCTGCTAGGGGACATTGTTTAATCAAGTATCTAGAGCACTTATAAAGAGAAACTGCTAAAGGACATTGTTTAATCAAGTGTCTGGAGCACTTATAAAGAGAGACTGCTAAGGGACATTGTTTAATCAAGTATCTAGAGCACTTATAAAGAGAGACTGCTAAGGGACATTGTTTAATCAAGTATCTAGAGCACTTATAAAGAGAGACTGCTAAGGGACATTGTTTAATCAAGTATCTAGAGCACTTATAAAGAGAGACTGCTAAGGGACATTGTTTAATCAAGTATCTAGAGCACTTATAAAGAGAGACTGCTAAGGGACATTGTTTAATCAAGTATCTAGAGCACTTATAAAGAGAGACTGCTAAGGGACATTGTTTAATCAAGTATCTAGAGCACTTATAAAGAGAGACTGCTAAGGGACATTGTTTAATCAAGTATCTAGAGCACTTATAAAGAGAGACTGCTAAGGGACATTGTTTAATCAAGTATCTAGAGCACTTATAAAGAGAGACTGCTAAGGGACATTGTTTAATCAAGTATCTAGAGCACTTATAAAGAGAGACTGCTAAGGGACATTGTTTAATCAAGTATCTAGAGCACTTATAAAGAGAGACTGCTAAGGGACATTGTTTAATCAAGTGTCTGGAGCACTTATAAAGTGAGACCGCTCTGGGGCATTGTTTAATTAAGTACCTGAACCACATATGCAGAGGGACTGCTTGGCTGGCGTTGGTTAATCAAGTACCCGGAGCACTTATAAGGACAGACTGCTGGACAGGGCAGCATTGTTTAACTAAGCGCCTGGAGCACGGATGAAAAGAGACTGCCTCGGTAGCTTTGTTGAATTAAGTACATAGAGCACTTATAAAGAAAGACTGCTGCTGGGGGTGGCATTATTTAATTAAGTTCCTGGAGAATGTATAAAGCAGTCAGTGAGGGATAGCCAAGGTACAGGCATTGGAAACAAAGACCTACCAGCCTTTTCCTGTCAACCATTTGAGGGGGGGGTTGGGGTCACAATCTCAGGATAAGGGGTCGGCCATTTTGGACTGAGCCAAGGAGAAATGTCTTCACTTCCGAGGGTTTGTGAGTCTTTCGAATTCCTGATCCCGGAGGGAGCTCAGGCATCGGGGACGGAGGGCGAGAGACGTTCGCACAGCGAGGGAGTCGAGGGATGGGGGGGGGTGGGCGGGGAAAGTGGAGTCGAGGGGGAGGAACCATCCACGATCCAATTGGGGGGGGCGGCAGGCTGGGTGGGCTGAATGGCCTCCTCCTGCTCTTGCTCCTGTTTCCCGTGTTCCTATAGCGCCCGCTGATCGCTGAGAGGCTGGGGGAAACTTTCTCAGAGGATTTTTATTCCTGTATGGGGTCCGGGTGCTTTTCCTGCCTCTCCCGGCCTCCGGGAATCTTTATGGGAGGGGGCAAGTCCACTTCAATCTCTCCCCTTCTGTCACTGAGGGGGGCCGGGAGTAAATGCAGAAATGGGGCAAAGATATATCACATAACTCTGACAAAATCGAAGGGTGTGGTTTGTATAGGGGGGTGATCCCTGGTGCGATATGTGCATGTGGTGTAGGTACACCCACCGTGCTGTTAGGGAGGGAGTTCCCAGGATTTTGACCCAGCGACAGTGAAGGAACGGCCGATATATTTCCAAGTCGGGATGGTGAGGGGCTCGGAGGGGAACTTGCAGGTGGTGGGTGTTCCCCATGTGTCTGCTGCCCTTGTCCTTCTAGGTGGTAGAGGTGGTGGGTTTGGGCGGCGCTGTCGAAGGAGCCTTGGCGAGTTGCTGCAGTGCATCTTGTACACAGTGGTGTCAGGGAGTCTGACTTGCTGTGGGCGATGTGTGTTTTTTTACCTGCTTGCTGTAGCCTGGAGGTAGGGGGTAGCGTTGGTGGAGGCTCCAACGTCCTCTCCATTTCCCCGGCTGACCAGGGGTTTCACCCGCTCTTAGCAGGAGTTGACCTTCTCCCTCGACTCCCGCTTGCCCCGCCCCCTGGCCCTCGACTCCCCCAGCGTGCGATAGTCTCCCGCTCTCCGTCTCGAGTGTACTCGACGGCCGGGCTTTGTCTGGGGTCGAGAATTCCAAAGGTTCCCAACCCTCGGAGCGAAGGAATTTCTCCTCATCTCAGCCCAAAATACCCCGGGGCTGCGATACATTCTCCCCACCCCGGCTCCTGGCTCTAGCCTCCCTACCTCCGTGACGATGCCTACTTGCGGGTACAGGGTCAGGGTGGGTAGGGAGCAGCTGTTCCCCCTTAGTCGAAGGGTCAGTCACGAGGGGACATAAGTTCAAGGTGAGGGGCAGGAGGTTTAGGGGGGGGATGTGAGGAAAAGCTTTTTTACCCAGAGGGTGGTGAGGGTCTGGAATGCGCTGCCTGGGAGGGTGGTGGAGGTGGGTTAGCCTCACATCCTTTAAAAAGTACCTGGATGAGCACTTGGCATCGTCATAACATTCAAGGCTATGGGGCAAGTGCTGGTCAATGGGGTTAGGGGAGGTAGGTCAGGTGTTTCTCACATCGGTGCAGACTCGATGGGCCGAAGGGCCTCTTCTGCACTGTAGATTCTGTGATCCTGTCTCTCTCCCTGTCTCTCTCTCTCCCCCTCTGTTTATCTCTCTCTCTCTGTCTCTCCCTCCCTCTGTTTCTCTCTCACTGTGTCTCTCTCTCTGTCTCTCTCTCTCTGTCTCTCTCCCTCTGTTTATCTCTCTCTCTGTCTCTTTCTCCCTCTGTTTCTCTCTCTCTCTGTCTCTCTCTCTCTGTTTCTCTCTCTCTCTCTCTCTCTCCCTCTCTCTCTGTCTCTCTCCCTCTGTTTATCTCTCTCTCTGTCTCTTTCTCCCTCTGTTTCTCTCTCTCTCTGTCTCTCTCCCTCTGTTTCTCTCTCTCTCTGTTTCTCTCTCTCTCTCTCTCACTTTCCAAACCTGTTGTCTCCCCTTCCCTCAGGAATCCAACTCTCACACGTTGGAGCGCAACACCCCACAATCGACATTTTTTTTCTGCTTTGTACCGAGGATTTGGGATTCCCAGATACCATGGAAGCCACTGGACAAGCCAATTGATTCCATCTCAAGCCAACTGGTGATGTTTGAAATAGACACTTTCTTCTTGATAATAGGTTTATTTAGAGGACGCATCATTACATAGGTCTGTCTCCTACCTATCAACCATCCAGGTTCCCAGCAGTCTCTCTTTATATGTTCTCTAAGTATTTAATTAAACAATGCTCCCCCCAGCAGTCTCTCCTTATAAGTGCTCTAGGTACTTAATTAAACAATAATCCCCAGCAGCTTCTCTTTATAAGTGCTCTAGGTACTTAATTAAACAAATAACCCCCGGTAGTCTCTATTTATATGCACTATGGGGACTCATTTAAATAATGCACCCCCACCCCCCTCCTCCAACCCCAGCAGTCTCCTTTTGTACTCTATTAAGCAAAACAAAAATTAATAAATTAAACAAAAAAGTCAATCATTCAGAGGGGGAGAGTGGGTGATAGCTCCATGGTGATGCAGTAAAACTAAAACAAAAGCGTGAAAGGAAACTTACAAAGTCAAATCAAAATGTCTGTTTATAACTGTTCTAGGCACTTAGTTAAACAACCACATCTAGCAGTCTCTCTTTATAACTCTTTCGAGTTATCAACAGATCGCATGTAACTCTTTCAAGTACATTCACAGTTCTTGGTTTCCGGGAGTGGGACATGAACCCACAACCTTCTGATTCAAAGGTGAGGGTGCTATGAACTGAGCCACAGCTGACACCTCAAGTCTCTCTTTATAAGTGCTCTAGGTGCATAATTAAACAATGACTCTCAGCAGTATCTCTTCTTAGGTGCTCTAAGTGCTTAATTAACCACAGGCTGCCTTGTCCTCATAAATGCTCGAGGCACTTACTTGAACATGGCCCATGGCAGCCTCTCTCCAATGTGCTCGAGGTACCTAATTAAACAATCTCCCCCAGCCGTCTCTCTTTATAACTGCTCTTGGTGCTTAATTAAACAACAGCCAAAAGCAATCTCTGTTAAAAAATGCTCTAGGTACTTAGTTAGACAATTCCCCCAGCAGTCTCTCTTTATAAATGCTCTAGGTACTTAGTTAGACAATTCCCCCAGCAGTCTCTCTTTATAAATGCTCTAGGTACTTAGTTAGACAATTCCCCCAGCAGTCTCTCATTATAAATGCTCCAGGTACTTAGTCAGACAACTCCCCCAGCAGTCTCTCTTTATAAATGCTCTAGGTACTTAGATAGACAATTCCCCCAGCAGTCTCTCTTTATAAATGCTCTAGGTACTTAGATAGACAATTCCCCCAGCAGTCTCTCTTTATAAATGCTCTAGGTACTTAGTTAGATAATTCCCCCAGCAGTCTCTCTTTATAAATGCTCTAGGTACTTAGTTGGACAATTCCCCCAGCAGTCTCTCTTTATAAATGCTCTAGGTACTTAGTTGGACAATTCCCCCAGCAGTCTCTCTTTATAAATGCTCTAGGTACTTAGTTGGACAATTCCCCCAGCAGTCTCTCTTTATGAATGCTCTAGGCACTTAGTTAGACAATTCCCCCAGCAGTCTCTCTTTATAAATGCTTTAGGCACTTAGTTAGACAATTCCCCCAGCAGTCTCTCTTTATGAATGCTCTAGGTACTTAGTTAGACAATTCCCCCAGCAGTCTCTCTTTATAAATGCTTTAGGCACTTAGTTAGACAATTCCCCCAGCAGCCTCTCTTTATAAATGCTCTAGGTACTTAGTTAGACAATTCCCCCAGCAGTCTCTCTTTATAAATGCTCTAGGTCCTTAGTTAGACAATTCCCCCAGCAGTCTCTCTTTATAAATGCTCTAGGTACTTAGTTAGACAATTCCCCCAGCAGTCTCTCTTTATAAATGCTCTAGGTCCTTAGTTAGACAATTCCCCCAGCAGTCTCTCTTTATGAATGCTCTAGGTACTTAGTTAGACAACTCCCCCAGCAGTCTCTCTTTATAAATGCTCTAGGTCCTTAGTTAGACAATTCCCCCAGCAGTCTCTCTTTATAAATGCTCTAGGTACTTAGTTGGACAATTCCCCCAGCAGTCTCTCTTTATGAATGCTCTAGGCACTTAGTTAGACAATTCCCCCAGCAGTCTCTCTTTATAAATGCTCTAGGTACTTAGTTGGACAATTCCCCCAGCAGTCTCTCTTTATAAATGCTCTAGGTACTTAGTTGGACAATTCCCCCAGCAGTCTCTCTTTATGAATGCTCTAGGCACTTAGTTAGACAATTCCCCCAGCAGTCTCTCTTTATAAATGCTTTAGGCACTTAGTTAGACAATTCCCCCAGCAGCCTCTCTTTATAAATGCTCTAGGTACTTAGTTAGACAATTCCCCCAGCAGTCTCTCTTTATAAATGCTCTAGGTCCTTAGTTAGACAATTCCCCCAGCAGTCTCTCTTTATGAATGCTCTAGGTACTTAGTTAGACAATTCCCCCAGCAGTCTCTCTTTATAAATGCTTTAGGCACTTAGTTAGACAATTCCCCCAGCAGCCTCTCTTTATAAATGCTCTAGGTACTTAGTTAGACAATTCCCCCAGCAGTCTCTCTTTATAAATGCTCTAGGTACTTAGTTAGACAATTCCCCCAGCAGTCTCTCTTTATAAATGCTCTAGGTACTTAGTTAGACAATTCCCCCAGCAGTCTCTCTTTATAAATGCTCTAGGTCCTTAGTTAGACAATTCCCCCAGCAGTCTCTCTTTATGAATGCTCTAGGTACTTAGTTAGACAACTCCCCCAGCAGTCTCTCTTTATAAATGCTCTAGGTACTTAGTTAGACAATTCCCCCAGCAGTCTCTCTTTATAAATGCTCTAGGTACTTAGTTGGACAATTCCCCCAGCAGTCTCTCTTTATGAATGCTCTAGGCACTTAGTTAGACAATTCCCCCAGCAGTCTCTCTTTATAAATGCTTTAGGCACTTAGTTAGACAATTCCCCCAGCAGCCTCTCTTTATAAATGCTCTAGGTACTTAGTTAGACAACTCCCCCAGCAGTCTCTCTTTATAAATGCTCTAGGTCCTTAGTTAGACAATTCCCCCAGCAGTCTCTCTTTATGAATGCTCTAGGTACTTAGATAGACAACTCCCCCAGCAGTCTCTCTTTATAAATGCTCTAGGTACTTAGTTAGACAATTCCCCCAGCAGTCTCTCTTTATAAATGCTCTAGGTACTTAGATAGACAATTCCCCCAGCAGTCTCTCATTATAAATGCTCTAGGTACTTAGATAGACAATTCCCCCAGCAGTCTCTCTTTATAAATGCTCTAGGTACTTAGTTAGATAATTCCCCCAGCAGTCTCTCTTTATGAATGCTCTAGGTACTTAGATAGACAATTCCCCCAGCAGTCTCTCTTTATAAATGCTCTAGGTACTTAGTTAGATAATTCCCCCAGCAGTCTCTCTTTATAAATGCTCTAGGTACTTAGTTAGACAACTCCCCCAGCAGTCTCTCTTTATAAATGCTCTAGGTACTTAGTTAGACAATTCCCCCAGCAGTCTCTCTTTATAAATGCTCTAGGTCCTTAGTTAGACAATTCCCCCAGCAGTCTCTCTTTATAAATGCTCTAGGTACTTAGTTAGACAATTCCCCCAGCAGTCTCTCTTTACAAATGCTCTAGGTCCTTAGTTAGACAATTCCCCCAGCAGTCTCTCTTTACAAATGCTCTAGGTACTTAGATAGACAATTCCCCCAGCAGTCTCTCTTTATAAATGCTCTAGGTACTTAGTTAGACAATTCCCCCAGCAGTCTCTCATTATAAATGCTCTAGGCACTTAGTTAGACAACTCCCCCAGCAGTCTCTCTTTATAAATGCTCTAGGCACTTGAAGAAACAATGCCCTGCACCTGGGCTTCTGAAAAATATAACTAACGTGCCATTAACAATACCTTTTGCAACAACTAATCTAGCCTGAATTTCATTCTTGGTGAAAGCCTGGGTGAGGTTGAGGTGGGGGGGGGACTTGTCTTTGTCCCCGCCTCCTGTTGCCAAGCGAATTAGCGTTTGCGCAAGCGGTGTTACCTACCTTTCACCAGGGTGTGCTTGTCTGTCGGGGAGGAGCGGGCCAGCACACGCAACCTGGGCCAGACTTTGTCCAGACGCTCCTGCTCGATCTGCGAGAGACGGGAGGAGAAGCGCTTAGTGGCCGACGGGTCGGAGCGGGCAGGGGAGACGCGGCGCGGTCAAGAGCGGGAAAGGCCAAGCGGGTGCCCAGGGGCGTGGCTTGGCGGCACAGGACTTGAAAATGGCTTAAAGGAGGGGCACGTTGCCAAGGGGGTTTCCTCTTGCGCCCGATAGGACAAATGCAAGAAATGCCAAATTTCAAAGGGTCGCCGCCATTTGTAGTAAAGGGGCCGACGGTGCTGATTGGTTGGCAGGTCAGCCCCGATTGGCCGAGGCATTGCCATGGGGAAAGCCACGGGGATGTTAATTCAAGAAGGGCGCAAGGCTTGAACACATTCCTTTTGTTTGCAGAGGATGGGTACCTGAGAATGAGTCAGGGCCAGAAACCGAACTGGACCCAGCCAGATAAATACTGTGGCTACAAGAGCAGATCAGAGGCTGGGAATCCTGCGGAGAGTAACTCACCTCCTGACTCCCCAAAGCCTGTCCACCATCTACAAGGCACAAGTCAGGAGTGTGATGGGATACTCCCCACTTGCCTGGATGAGTGCAGCTCCCACAACACTCAAGAAACTCGACACCGTCCAGGACAAAGCAGCCCCCGCTCGATCGGCACCCCATCCACAAACATTCACTCCCTCCACCCACCGACGCACAGGGGCAGCAGTGTGTGTACCATCTACAAGATGCACTGCAGCAACTCGCCAAGGCTTCTTCGACAGCGCCACCCAAACCCATGGCCGCTACCATCTAGAAGGACAAGGGCAGCAGACACATGGGGAACACCACCAACCGAGCCACTCACCATCCCGACTTGGAAATATATCGGCCGTTCCTTCACTGTCGCTGGGGTCAAAATCCTGGAACTCCCTCCCTAACAGCGCGGTGGGTGTACCTACACCACACAGACAAAATCCTGGAACTCCCTCCCTAACAGCGCGGTGGGTGTACCTACACCACACGGGGACCGCAGCGGCTCAAGAAGGCGGCTCACCCCCCACCTTCTCAAGGGGGCAATTAGGGATGGGCAATAAATGCTGGGCCCAGACAGTGAAGCCCATGAATGAATTTTTAAAAAAATGTCGCTTCTAGCAAGTGTCAATGAGGCACATCATGAGCTCGACTAGTTATCTTAAGCTGGTTAACAGTGTAGCTGGTAACGCACTCAGGGTTAATCAGCAATTGCTCACCAGTTGCAGAATCACATCGAACAGGAGGCGTTTTGCTTTGGGTTTTGCAAGCGTGGGCTGATTGAGTGCGGCCTCTACTCTTCCTCTGCACACTGCATGGCAACGCATTAACCAACCAGACCAACCAACCTCAGCACAATAGGCCTCTGGAATGCTTTCCACAGCCAGGATACGGCATCTGTGCCCTTCTGAAGATGCCTGTCCCCTCTCTTTGACCTTATTCACATTCACATAGGGCCCTTAATCTAGCAAATGTCGGCAACAAATGTCAATCAGACCGAATCTGATCTCCAGCCACACGCGGAGATATTAGGGACAGGTGACCAAAAGCTCGGTCAGAGAGGTCGGTTTTTGAGGAGCGTCTTAAAGGAGGAGAGAGAGGGAGAGAGAGAGAGAGAGAGAGGGAGTCGGAGAGGTTGAGGGAGGGAATTCCAGAGCTCAGGGCCCCCCAGGCAGCTGAAGGCACGGCCGCCAATGGCGGAGCGATGGGAATCGGGGGATGCTCGAGAGGCCGGAATCGGAGGAGCGCAGAGATCTCGGAGGGTTGGAGGGGGTTGCAGAGATAGGGAGGGTTGTAGGGGCTGGAGGGGGTTACAGAGATAGGGAGGGTTGTAGGGGCTGGAGGGGGTTACAGAGATAGGGAGGGTTGTAGGGGCTGGAGGAGGTACAGAGATAGGGAGGGTTGTAGGAGCTGGAGGGGGTTACAGGGGTAGGGAGCGTTGTAGGGGCTGGAGGAGGTTACAGAGATAGGGAGGGTTGTAGGGGGCTGGAGGAGGTTACAGGGATAGGGAGGGTTGTAGGGGCTGGAGGAGGTACAGAGATAGGGAGGGTTGTAGGAGCTGGAGGGGGTTACAGGGGTAGGGAGCGTTGTAGGGGCTGGAGGAGGTTACAGAGATAGGGAGGGTTGTAGGGGCTGGAGGAGGTTACAGGGATAGGGAGGGTTGTAGGGGCTGGAGGAGGTTACAGAGATAGGGCGGGTTGTAGGGGCTGGTGGAGGTTACAGGGATATGGAGGGTTGTAGGGGTTGGAGGAGGTTACAGGGATAGGGAGGGTTGTAGGGGCTGGAGGGGGTTACAGAGGTAGGGAGGGTTGTAGGGGCTGGAGGAGGTTACAGAGATAGGGAGGGTTGTAGGGGCTGGAGGAGGTTACAAGGATAGGGAGGGTTGTAGGGGCTGGTGGAGGTTACAGGGATAGGGAGGGGTGTAGGGGCTGGAGGGTGTTACAGAGGTAGGGAGGGTTGTAGGGGCTGGAGGAGGTTGCAGAGATAGGGAGCGTTGTAGGGGCTGGAGGAGGTTACAGAGATAGGGAGGGGTGTAGGGGCTGGAGGAGGTTACAGAGATAGGGAGGGTTGTAGAGGCTGGAGGTGGTTACAGAGATAGGGAGGGATTTGCAAACAAGGATGAGAAGTTTAAAGTGGAGGTGTTGGCCCTGGGGTAACCCTTGTTCGGCGGCGATTGCGCGGGTTGGGTGAAAGGGTGAGTGCACGATCAAGCACACGAAGAGTGTTGGAGAAGCTGAAGTTTCCCGAAGGTGGGAAGTGGGGTATTGGCCGGGAGGAGGGTGGAGAGCCTGAAGACAGGAGGCTGCTGAGTAAAAGAGATGTGGTGGTGGGTAAGTGTAGGAGTTAGGGTTAGAGTGTGGGGTTAGTGTTAGCGTTAAGTTAGGGTCAGGGTCAGGTTCAGGGTCAGGGTAAGGGTTAGGGTTAGGTTTCGTGCTAGGGTTAGGGTTAGGGTTAGGATTAGAGTTAGGGTTAGGGTTAGGGTTAGGATGAGTGTTAGGTTTAGGGTTAGGGTGAGGGCTAGGATGAGGGTTAGGTTTGGGGTTAGGGTTAGGGTTAGGGTCAGTTTCAGGGTAAGGGTTAGGGTTAGGGTTTGTGCTAGGGTTAGGATTAGGGTTAGGGTGAGGGTTAGGGTTAGGGTTAGGATGAGTGTCAGGATGAGGGTTTCGTTTGGGGTTAGGGTTAAGGTTAGGGTTCGGGCTAGGGTTAGGGTTAGCATTAGTGTCAGAGTCAGGGTTAGGTTCCGGGTCAGAGTTCGGGTTAGTGTTATGGTAATTTTTCGGGTCAGTTGTTGGGTTAGGGTTAGGGTTTGGGTTAATTTTAGGGTTTGGGTTAAGGTTAGGGTTAGGGTTTGGGTTAGGGTTAGGGTTTGGGTTAGGGTTAGGGTTTGAGTTATGGGTTATGGTTAGGGTTATGGTTAGGGTTAGGGATAGGGTTAGGGTTAATGTCAGGTTCAGATTCAGAACTAGAATTAGTTTTCGGCATTAGGGTCAGTTTCAGGTTCTGGGTTAGGGTTAGGGTTAGGGTTAGGGGTTAGGGGTAAGGGTTAGGTTTCACTTAGGGTTAGGATTAGGGGTTGGGTTAGGGGTTAGGGGTTAGGTGTTAGCAGTTAGAGTTAGAGGTCAAGTGTAGGTTTAAGTTAGGAGTTAGGTTTAGGGTTTGGGGTTAGCGGTTAGTAGTTAGTGTTAGGGGTTAGGAGTTAGTGTTAGGTGTAGGTTTAAGTTAGGGGTAGGGTTAGGGGTTAGGGGTTAGGGTAAGTGGTTAGGAGTTAGGGTTCGGGTTAGGCGTTAGGATTAGGGGTTAGTGTTATGGGTTAGGGGTTAGGATTAGGGGTTAGGGGTTAGGGTTAGGGGTTAGGATTAGGGGTTAGGGGTTAGTGTTAGGGGTTAGGGTTAGGTGTAGCTTTAAATTAGGGGTTAGGGTTGAAATTACGGTTCGGGTTAGGGTTAGGGTTAGGGGTTAGGAGTTAGGGTTAGGGGTTAGGAGTTAGGGTTTAGGGGTTAGGATTAGGGGTTAGGGGTTAGAGGTTAGTGTTAGGGGTTAGGGGTTAGGGTTAGGGTTAGGGTTAGGGTTAGGGGTTAGGGGTTAGGGTTAGGGGTTAGTGTTAGGGGTTGGGGTTAGGGTTAGGGGTTAGGGGTTAGGGTTAGGGTTAGGGTTAGGGTTAGGGTTAGGGGTTAGGGTTAGGGGTTAGTGTTAGGGGTTAGGAGTTAGGATTAGGGGTTAGGGGTTAGGGGTTAGGGTTAGGGTTAGGGTTAGGGTTAGGGGTTAGGGTTAGGGGTTAGTGTTAGGGGTTAGGGGTTAGGGTTAGGGTTTAGGGGTTAGGGGTTAGGGTTAGGGTTAGGGTTAGGGTTAGGGTTAGGGTTAGGGTTAGGGTTAGGGGTTAGTGTTAGGGGTTAGGGGTTAGGGTTAGGGTTAGGGTTAGGGTTAGGGGTTAGTGTTAGGGTTAGGGGTTAGGGGTTAGGATTAGGGGTTAGGGGTTAGGGTTAGGGGTTAGGTGTTAGGGTTAGGGTTAGGGTTAGGGTTAGGGGTTAGTGTTAGGGGTTAGGGGTTAGGGTTAGGGTTAGGGTTAGGGTTAGGGTTAGGGGTTAGTGTTAGGGGTTAGGGTTAGGGTTAGGGTTAGGTGTAGGGTTAGGGTTAGGGGTTAGGGGTTAGGATTAGGGGTTAGGGGTTAGGGTTAGGGGTTAGGGGTTAGGGTTAGGGGTTAGGGGTTAAGGGTTAGGGTTGAGTTTCGGGTTAGGGGTCGGCTCACCTCTCCATTCTCGTCCCGAATAAGTGCGTTGAATTCCTTCCCCTCGAGGCAGAGGAAGTCGTCCCCGGGCTGGATGATGCCGCACTTGGAGGCGATGGCGCGCGCGGTGCTGATATTGTCGCCCGTCACCATGCGGACAGTGATGCCAGCTTGCTGGCACTTCAGGATGGCATCCGGCACCTGGGGAGGGTGGTGAGGGGGGGAAACAATATCATTACGAACAGTAAAACAATCCCAGACGCTCAGGGGGGGAGGCCATTCAGCCCATTCGTGCCTGTGCTGGCCCCTTTGAAAGAGCGATCCAATTAGTCCCAAACTCTCTCCCCCCGGCTCTTTACCCCCCCCATAACCCCTGTAGGTTTTCCCCCTTCCAGTATTTACCCAATTCCCCCCCTTTTCGAGGGTGAATCTGCTTCTCCCGCCCTTTCGGGCAGCGCCTTCCAGATCACAACAACTCGCCACGTCCAAAATCAATACAATTCCCCTCATCTCCCCCACCTCCCTCCCGCCGATTCTCTTCAATCTGTGTCCCCCCCCCCTCCTCCCCTCCGGTTACCGACCCTCCCGCCCACTGGGAACAGTTTCTCCTCATTTTCACTCGATCGAGACCCCCTCCCCCTCGTGATTTTGAACCCCCCTCGATTCGATCTCCCCTCCCCCCCCTTCACCTCCTCTCCTCTAAGGAGAACAATCCCTGACTCTTCACGGAGAAGACAACGCTTGAGGGGTGGGGGGGGTGGGGAGGGGCGGGGGCAGATTCACTCTCGGAGGAGGGGGTCGGAAAATTCCGGAAAGCACATTTTGGAAGACAACAGGGAGCGCGCCTGATTAAACAGATCGTACACGGGGCTGACAGGGGCAAGAGGGGCCGAAGGGCCTCCTCGCTGCCTTGTTCGGTTCTCCCACGACCACCGTGTTTCCGTGGTTCAGTGATCGGCCCGCATTTATATAGCGCCTCAGCCGTAAACAAAACATTCCCACCGCTCGTCACAGGGTCAACAATCGGACGGAATCGGACACCCGAGCCCCACGCGGGGATATTAGGGACAGGTGACCAATAGCTTGGTCAGAGAGGTCGGTTTTTAAGGAGCGTCTTAAAGGAGGAGAGAGAGGGAGAGAGAGAGAGAGAGGGAGGGAGGTGGAGAGGTTGAGGGAGGGAATTCCAGAGCTCAGGGCCCCCCAGGCAGCTGAAGGCACGGCCGCCAATGGCGGAGCGATGGGAATCGGGGGATGCCCGAGAGGCCGGAATTGGAGGAGCGCAGAGATCTCGGAGGGTTGTAGGAGGTTACAGAGATAGGGAGGGTTGTAGGGGCTGGGGGAGGTTACAGAGATAGGGAGGGTTGTAGGGGCTGGAGGAGGTTAGAGAGATAGGGAGGGTTGTAGGGGCTGGAGGAGGTTACAGAGATAGGGAGCGGGGTAGGGGCTGGAGGAGGTTACAGAGTTAGGGAGGGTTGTAGGGGCTGGAGGAGGTTACAGAGATAGGGAGGGTTGTAGGGGCTGGAGGAGGTTACAGAGATAGGGAGGGTTGTAGGGGCTGGAGGAGGTTAGAGAGATAGGGAGGGTTGTAGGGGCTGGAGGAGGTTAGAGAGATAGGGAGGATTGTAGGGGCTGGAGGAGGTTACAGAGATAGGGAGGGTTGTAGGGGCTGCAGGAGGTTACAGTGATAGGGAGGGTTGTAGGGGCTGGAGGAGGTTACAGAGATTGGGAGGGTTGTAGGGGCTGGAGAAGGTTACAGAGATAGGGAGGGTTGTAGGGGCTGGAGGAGGTTACAGAGATAGGGAGGGTTGTAGAGGCTGGAGGAGGTTACAGAGATAGGGAGGGCTGTAGGGGCTGGAGGAGGTTACAGAGATAGGGAGGGGTGTAGGGGCTGGAGGAGGTTACAGAGATAGGGAGGGTTGTAGGGGCTGGAGGAGGTTACAGAGATAGGGAGGGTTGTAGGGGCTGGAGGAGGTTACAGAGATAGGGAGGATTGTAGGGGCTGGAGGAGGTTACAGAGATAGGGAGGGTTGTAGGGGCTGGAGGAGGTTACAGAGATAGGGAGGGTTGTAGGGGCTGGAGGAGGTTACAGGGTTAGGGAGGGTTGGAGGGGCTGGAGGAGGTTACAGAGATAGGGAGGGTTGTAGGGGCTGGAGGAGGTTACAGAGATAGGGAGGGTTGTAGGGGCTGGAGGAGGTTACAGAGATAGGGAGGGTTGTAGGGGCTGGAGGAGGTTAGAGAGATAGGGAGGGTTGTAGGGGCTGGAGGAGGTTACAGAGATAGGGAGCGGGGTAGGGGCTGGAGGAGGTTACAGAGTTAGGGAGGGTTGTAGGGGCTGGAGGAGGTTACAGAGATAGGGAGGGTTGTAGGGGCTGGAGGAGGTTAGAGAGATAGGGAGGGTTGTAGGGGCTGGAGGAGGTTAGAGAGATAGGGAGGGTTGTAGGGGCTGGAGGAGGTTACAGAGTTAGGGAGGGTTGTAGGGGCTGGAGGAGGTTACAGAGATAGGGAGGGTTGTAGGGGCTGGAGGAGGTTACAGAGATAGGGAGGGTTGTAGGGGCTGGAGGAGGTTAGAGAGATAGGGAGGGTTGTAGGGGCTGGAGGAGGTTAGAGAGATAGGGAGGATTGTAGGGGCTGGAGGAGGTTAGAGAGATAGGGAGGGTTGTAGGGGCTGCAGGAGGTTACAGTGATAGGGAGGGTTGTAGGGACTGGAGGAGGTTACAGAGATAGGGAGGGGTGTAGGGGCTGGAGGAGGTTAGAGAGATAGGGAGGGGTGTTGGGGCTGGAGGAGGTTACAGAGATAGGGAGGGTTGTCGGGGCTGGAGGAGGTTACAGAGATAGGGAGGGTTGTACGGGCTGGAGGAGGTTAGAGAGATAGGGAGGGGCGTTGAGGAGGGAGTTGGAATTGAGGCTGTGAATTTTAAAATGGAGGTGCTTCTGGACCGGGAGCCCGGGTGGGTCAGCGAGATGGTTGAACGGGACTGGGTGCGAGTTTGGACACGGGGGTGGCGAGAAGAGCGGAGTTCGGGGTGGGAAGGGGCTGGAGGTCAAGGGTGGGGGGTGGGGCGGTTGGTGAGAGGCCAGGGCTAGGGGTCACCGGGAATGGTGCGGGTGTGAGAGGGTCAGGGTGGAAAGGTCACCTCAGGCCGGACAGGGTCCTCGATCCCCACCACGCAGAGGCAGGTCAGCTTGCTGATGACCTCGCTCTCGTTGTCCCAGTTGGGCTCGGGGTCAGCCGGGATGTCCCGGTAAGCGATGCAGATGGTCCTCAGGCCGTGGCTGGCCATGAGCTCGATCGTGCTCTTCATCACCTCCTCCTGGTGCTGCGGAGTGAAGGTGGAGAGTTCCCCCTCCGCGTCGAGGATGGTGACACACCTGAGGGGGTGCGGAGAGAGAGAGAGAGAGAGAGAGACATCAACAGGGGCCAGAACAGAGGCCCCATCAAACACTCCCAGGACAGGTACAGCATGGGGTTAGATACAGAGTAAAGCTCCCTCTACACCATCCCCATCAAACACTCCCAGGACAGGTACAGCACGGGGTTAGATACAGAGTAAAGCTCCCTCTACACTGTCCCCATCAAACACTCCCAGGACAGGTACAGCACGGGGTTAGATACAGAGTAAAGCTCCCTCTACACCGTCCCCATCAAACACTCCCAGGGCAGGTACAGCACGGGGTTAGATACAGAGTAAAGCTCCCTCTACACTGTCCCCATCAAACACTCCCAGGGTAGGTACAGCACGGGGTTAGATACAGAGTAAAGCTCCCTCTACACCGTCCCCATCAAACACTCCCAGGACAGGTACAGCACGGGGTGAGATACAGAGTAAAGCTACCTCTACACCGTCCCCATCAAATACTCCCAGGACAGATACAGCACAGGGTTAGATACAGAGTAAAGCTCCCTCTACACTGTCCCCATCAAACACTCCCAGGACAGGTACAGCACAGGGTTAGATACAGAGTAAAGCTCCCTCTACACCGTCCCCATCAAACACTCCCAGGACAGGTACAGCACGGGGTGAGATACAGAGTAAAGCTACCTCTACACCGTCCCCATCAAACACTCCCAGGACAGATACAGCACAGGGTTAGATACAGAGTAAAGCTCCCTCTACACTGTCCCCATCAAACACTCCCAGGACAGGTACAGCACAGGGTTAGATACAGAGTAAAGCTCCCTCTACACCGTCCCCATCAAACACTCCCAGGACAGGTACAGCACGGGGTGAGATACAGAGTAAAGCTACCTCTACACCGTCCCCATCAAACACTCCCAGGACAGATACAGCACAGGGTTAGATACAGAGTAAAGCTCCCTCTACACTGTCCCCATCAAACACTCCCAGGACAGGGACAGCACGGGGTTAGATACAGAGTAAAGCTCCCTCTACACCGTCCCCATCAAACACTCCCAGGACAGGTACAGCATGGGGTTAGATACAGAGTATAGCTCCCTCTACACTGTCCCCATCAAACACTCCCAGGACAGGTACAGCACGGGGTTAGATACAGAGTAAAGATCCCTCTACACAGTCCCCATCAAACACTCCCAGGACAGGTACAGCACGGGGTTAGATACAGAGTAAAGCTCCCTCTACACCGTCCCCATCAAACACTCCCAGGGCAGGTACAGCACGGGGTTAGATACAGAGTAAATCTCCCTCTACACTGTCCCCATCAAACACTCCCAGGGCAGGTACAGCACGGGGTTAGATACAGAGTAAAGCTCCCTCTACACCGTCCCCATCAAACACTCCCAGGAGAGGTACAGCATGGGGTTAGATACAGAGTATAGCTCCCTCTACACTGTCCCCATCAAACACTCCC
>NW_027597210.1:0-94304 GCF_964194155.1 Cetorhinus maximus | reverse complement strand
CACACACACTCCTCTCTCTTTCACACACACACTCCTCTCATTTCACACACACACTCCTCTCTCTCACAGACACTCCTCTCTCTCTCTCACACACTCCTCTCTCTCACAGACACTCCTCTCTCTCACACAAACTCCTCTCTCTCACACACACAGTCCTCTCTCTCTCTCACACACACACTTCTCTCTCTCACACACACACTCCTCTCTCTCACACACACTCTCCTCTCTCTCACACACACTCCACTCTCTCTCACACACACTCCACTCTCTCTCACACACACTCCACTCTCTCTCTCACACACACTCCTCTCTCTCTCACACACACTCCTCTCTCTCACACACACTCCTCTCTCTCACACACACTCCTCTCTCTCACACACACCCCTCTCTCTCTCACACACACACTCCTCTTTTTCACAAGCACACACTCCTCTCTCCCACACACATACTCCCCTCTCTGACACACACATACACCTCTCTCTCTCTATCAGACAAACACACTCCTCTCTCTCATACACACACATTCCTTCTCTCACACACCCACTCCTCTATTTCAAGATACACCTCTGTCTCTCTATCACACACACACCTCTGTCTCTCTCTCACACCTTCAAACCCTCTCTCTCTTACGCCCACCAACCCTCTCTTTCTCTCTTGCATGCCCCCAAACCATTTTACTCTCTCTCATGCCTCTCGCACCCTCCCTCTCCCTCTCGCACCCTCAAACCCTCTCTCTCTCTCTTATGCCCTCATACCCTCTCACTCTGTCTCTTGCCCTCAAACTGAGTCTCTCTCTCTCTCATGCCCTCCAACTCAATCTCTCTCTCTCTCTCGAGTCTTCAAAACCTCTCACTCTCTCTCGCCTCAAACCCTATCTCTCTCTCACGCCCTCAGACCCCCTCTCACTCTCATGCCCTCATACCCTCCCTCTCTCTCTCTCTCACGCCCTCAAACCCTATCTCTCTCTCTCGCCCTCAAACCCTCTCTCTCTCGCCCTCAAACACACTCTCTCTCTCACACCCTCAACCCTCTCTCTCTCACACCCTCAAACTGTCTCTAGCTCTCATGCCCCACACCCTCATACCCTCCCTCTCCCTCTCTCTCACGTCCTCAAACCCTCTCTCTCTCACGCCCTCAAACTCTCGCTCTATTTGACGTCCTCAAACCTTCTCTCCCTTTCTCTCTCTCATGCCCTCCAACCCTCTTTCTCCCTCTGATATGCTCTCAAATATTCTCTCTCTCAATCATTCAAAGCCTTTCTCTCTCTCTCTCTCTCTCTCTCATGCCCTCACACCCTGTCTGTCAAGCCCTGCAACCGTGTGCCCTCTCATTCTCTCTCTCTTGCCCTGAAACTGTCTCTCTCTCTCACGCCCTGAAACCCTTTCCCTCATGCCCCCAAACCATCCCACTCTCTGATGCCCTCGAACTCTTTCTCTCCCTCTTTCATGCCCTCTAACCCTCTCTTTCTCTTTCACGTGCTCCAAACCTCACTTTCTCTCTCTCACGCCCCCAAACCATTCCTCTTTCTCTCACGCCCTCAAACCCTCTCTCGCTCTCATGCCCTCAAACCCTCTCTCGCTCTCATGCCCTCAAACCCTCTCTCGCTCTCATGCCTTCAAGCCCTCACTCTCTCTCTCTCACGCCCTCCAACTCACTCTCGCTCTTGAGCCTTCAAACCCTCTCAGTCTCTCTCTTGCCCTCAAACCGTCTCTCTCTCTCTCTCATGCCCTCCAACTCTCTCTTTCAAGCCTTCAAACCCTCTCACTCTCTTTCGCCCTCAAACCCTCTCTCACACCTCAAACCCTCTCTCTCTCACGCCCTCAAACGCTTGCTCTATTTGATGTCCTCAAATCTTCTCTCCCTTTCTCTCTCTCATGCCCCCAAACCATCCCACTCTCTGATGCCCTTGAACCCTCTCTCGCTCTCATGTCCTCAAACCCTCTCTCGCTCTCATGCCCTCAAGCCCTCACTCTCTCTCTCTCTCTCACGCCCTCCAACTCACTCTCTCGCTCTTGAGCCTTCAAACCCTCTCAGTCTCTCTCTTGCCCTCAAACCGTCTCTCCCTCTCTCACGCCCTCTAACCCTCTCTTTCTCACGGGCTCCAACCCTCACTTTTTCTCTCTCACGTCCCCAAACAATCCCTCTCTCTCTCATGCCCTCAAACCCTATCTCTCTCTCTCTCATGCCCTCAAACCCTCTCTCTCTCTTTCTCTCACGCCCTCAAACTCTATCTCTCTCTCTCTCTCATGCCTTTAAACCCTATCTCTTTCTCTCATGCCCTCAAACCCTCTCTCTCTCTCAAGCCCTCAAATCCTCTCTCTCTTATGCCCTCCAACTCACTCTCTCTCTCTCTCTCTCTTGAGTCTTCAAACCCTCTCACTCTCTCTCGCCCTCAAACCCCCTCACTCTCTCACGCCCTGAAGCCCTTTCTCTCTCATGCCCTCAAACCCTCTCTCGCTCTCATGCCATCAAACCCTCCCTCTCCCTCTCTCACGCCCCCAAACCATCCCTCTCTCTCATGCCCTCAAACCCTCTCTCTCCCTCACCCTCAAACCCTCTCTCCCTCTCATGCCCTCAAACCCTCTCTCTCTCTGTCACTCGCATGCCCTCAAACCCTCTCTCGCTCTCATGCCCTCAAGCCCTCACTCTCTCTCTCTCATGCCCTCCAACTCACTCTCTCGCTCTTGAGCCTTCAAACCCTCTCAGTCGCTCTCTTGCCCTCAAACCGTCTCTCTCTCTCTCATGCCCTCCAACTCTCTCTTTCAAGCCTTCAAACCCTCTCACTCTCTCATGCTCAAATCCTCTCTCTCTCACGCCCTCAAACGCTCGCTCTATTTGACGTCCTCAAACCTTCTCTCCCTTCCTCTCTCTCATGCCCCCAAACCATCCCACTCTCTGATGCACTTGAACCCTTTCTCCCCATTTCCCTCTCTTTCTCACATGCTCCAACCCTCACTTTCTCTCTCTCACGTCCCCAAACCATCCCTCTCTCTCTCATGCCCTCAAATCCTCCCTCTCTCCCACGCATTGAAACCCTCTCTCACTCGTGTCCTCAAACCCTCCCTCTCTCAGGCCCTCAAACCCACATTCCCATGCCTCAAACCCTATCTCTCTCTCTCTCATGCCCTCAAACCCTCTCTCTCTTTCTCTCACACCCTCAAACCCTCTCTCTCTCTTTCTCTCACACCCTCAAACCCTCTCTCTCTCTTTCTCTCACACCCTCAAACCCTCTCTCTCTCAAGCCCTCAAACCCTCTCTCTCTCTCATGCCCTCCAACTCACTCTCTCTCTCTCTCTCTCTCTTTCTCGAGTCTTCAAACCCTCTCACTCTTGCCCTGAAACACTCTCACTCTCACACCCTGAAACCCTCTCTCGCTCTCATGCCCTCAAACCCTCGGCCTTTCTCATTCCCTCAAACACTCTCACTCTCTGATGCCCTCGAACCCTTTCTCTCCCTCTCTCACGCCCTCCTACCCTCTCTTTCTCTCTCACATGCTCCAACCCTCACTTTCTCTCTCATGCCCCCAAACCATCCCTCTTTCTCTCATGCCCTCAAGCCCTCTCTCTCTCAGGACCTCAAACCCACATTCCCACGCCTCAAACCCTCTCTCCCCCATGCCCTGAAACACACTCTGTCTCTTTCTCTCACGCCCTCAAACCCTCTCTCGCTCTCATGCCCTCAAACCCTGCCTCTCTGTCTCTCTCATGCCCTCAAACCCTCTCCCTCTCTCACGCCCTCAAGCACTCTCACTCTGTCTTGCCCTCAAACCATCTCTCTCTCTCTCACGCCCTCCAACTCTCTCTCTCTCAAGCCTTCAAACGCTCTCTCTCTCACGCCCTCAAACGCACTATCACTCGTGCCCTCAAACCTCCTAACTCTCTCTCACCCTCAAATCCTCTCTCATGCCTCAAAGCCTCTCTCTCTCTCACGCCCTCAAACGCTCGCTCTATTTGAAGTCCTCAAACCCTCTCTCTCTTTCTCTCTCGCACCCCCTCCAACCCTCTCTCTCCCTCTGATATGCTCTCACCCTTCTCTCTCTCAAGCCTTCAAACCCTCTCTCGCATGCCCACAAACTCTGTCTCTCTCTCTCTCTCGCATGTCTTCAAACCCTCTCGCTCTCTCTCTCTTGCCCCCAAACTCTCTCGCTTTCTCTCTCAGCCTCAAACCCTCTCTCGCTCTCTCAAGCCCTCAAAACCTCTCACTCTCACATGCCCTCAAAGCCTCTCTCTCCCTCTCTCACACCCTCAAACCCTCTCTCTCACGCCCCCAAACCATCTCTCTTTCTAACGTCCTCCAACCCTCTCTCTCTCTCTCTCACGCCCTCCAGCTCACTCTCACTCTCTCTCGAGTCTTCAAAACCTCTCACTATCTCTCGCCCTCAAACCCTGTCTCTCTCTCTCACTCCCTCAAACCCCCTCTCTCTCTCTCACGCCCTCAAACCCTCTCTCACTCTCATGCCCTCATACCCTCCCTCTCTCTCTCTCTCACGCCCTCAAACCCTATCTCTCTCTCTCATGCCCTCAAACCCTATCTCTCTCTCAAGCCCTCAAACCCTCTCTCGCTCTCTATCCTCAAAACCTCCCCCCTCTCTCTCTCTCTCACACCCTCAAACCTTCTCTCTCTCTTGCCCTCAAACCGTGTCTGTCTCTCTCTCACTCTCTCTCGCCCTGAAACACTATCACTCTCACACCCTGAAACCCTCTCTCGCTCTCATTCCCTCAAACCCTCGCCCTCTCTCATGCCCTCAAACACTCTCACTCTCTGATGCCCTCGAACCCTTTCTCTCCCTCTTTCATGCCCTCTAACCCTCTCTTTCTCTCTCACGTGCTCCAACCCTCACTTTCTCTCTCACACCCCCAAACCATCCCTCTTTCTCTCATGCCCTCAAACCCTCTCTCTCTCAGGCCCTCAAACCCACATTCCCACGCCTCAAGCCCTCTCTCTCTCTCTCTCTCTCATGCCCTCAAACCCCCTCTCTCTCTTTCTCTCACGCCCTCAAACCCTCTCTCGCTCTCATGCCCTCAAACCCTCTCTCTCTCTCTTGCCTTCAACCGTGTCTCTCACGCCCTCCAACTCACTGTCGCTCTTGAGCCTTCAAACCCTCTCAGTCTCTCTCTTGCCCTCAAACCGTCTCTCTCTCTCTCATGCCCTCCAACTCTCTCTTTCAAGCCTTCAAACCCTCTCACTCTCTTTCACACTCAAACCCTCTCTCCCTCTCTCACACCTCAAACCCTCTCTCTCGCACCCCCTCCAACCCTCTCTCTCCCTCTGATATGCTCTCAAATCTTCTCTCTCTCAAGCCTTCAAACCCTCTCTCTCTCTCTCTCATGCCAACAAACTCTGTCTCTCTCTCTCGCATGTCTTCAAACCCTCTCAATCTCTCTCCCTTGCCCCCAAACACTCTCTCTCTCTCTCTCACCCTCAAACCCTCTCTTGCTCTCTCACGCCCTCAAAACTTCTCACTCTCTCATGCCCTCAAACCCTCTCTCTCTCACGCCCTCAAACCCTCTCTTGCTCTCATGCCCTCCATCACTCTCTCTCTCTCTCACATCCTCAAACCCTCTCTCTCTCATGCCCACAAACCCTCTCACTCTCTCTCTTGCCATCAAACCATGTCTCTCTCTCTCACGCCCTCCAACTCACTCTCTCTCTCTCTCGAGTCTTCAAATCCTCTCACTCTCTCTCTCCCTCAAACTGCCTCACTCTCTTACGCCCTCAAGCCCTCTCTCTCTCATGCCATCAAACCCTCCCTCTCCCTCTCTCATGCTCTCAAACCCTTACTCTCTCTCATCTGCCCTCAAACCCTCTCTCTCTCACGCCCTGAAACCCTCTCTCTCACGCCCCAAAACCATCCCTCTCTCTCATGCCCTCAAACCCTCTCTCTCCCTCGCCCGCAAACCCTCTCTCCCTCTCATGCCCTCAAACCCTCTCTCGCTCTCATGCCCTCAAACCCTCTCTCTCTCTCATGCCCTCAATCCCTCACTCTCTCTCTCTCACGGCCTCCAACTCACTCTCTCGCTCTTGAGCCTTCAAACCCTCTCAGTCTCTCTCTTGCCCTCAAGCCGTCTCTCTCTCTCTCATGCCCTCCAACTCTCTCTTTCAAACCTTCAAACCCTCTCACTCTCTTTCCCCCTCAAACCCTCTCGCACGCCCTCAAACGCTTGCTCTATTTGATGTCCTCAAACCTTCTCTCCCTTTCTCTCTCTCATGCCCCCAAACCATCCCACTCTCTGATGCCCTTGAACCCTCTCTCACTCTCATGCCCTCAAACCCTCTCTCGCTCTCATGCCCTCAAACCCTCTCTCTCTCTCATGCCCTCACGCCCTCACTCTCTCTCTCTCACGCCCTCCAACTCACTCCCTCGCTCTTGAGCCTTCAAACCCTCTCAGTCTCTCTCTTGCCCTCAAACCGTCTCTCTCTCTCTCATGCCCTTCAACTCTCTCTTTCAAGCCTTCAAACCCTCTCACTCTCTTTCGCCCTCAAACCCTCTCTCCCTCTCTCACGCCTCAAATCCTCTCTCTCTCACGCCCTCAAACGCTCGCTCTATTTGACGTCCTCAAACCTTCTCTCCCTTTCTCTCTCTCATGACCCCAAACCATCCCACTCTCTGATGCCCTTGAACCCTTTCTCTCCATCTCCCTCTCTTTCTCACGTGCTCCAACCCTCACTTTCTCTCTCTCACGTCCCCACACCATCCCTCTCTCTAATGCCCTCAAATCCTCCCTCTCTCCCACGCATTGAAACCCTCTCTCACTCGTGTCCTCAAACCCTCCCTCTCTCAGGCCCTCAATCCCACATTCCCATGCCTCAAACCCTATCTCTCTCTCTCTCATGCCCTCAAACCCTATCTCTCTCTCTCTCATGCCCTCAAAACCTCTCTCTCTCTTTCTCTCAAGCCCTCAAACCCTCTCTCTCTCTCTCTCTCTCTCAAGCCCTCAAACCCTCTCTCTTTCTCTTGCCCTCAAACCGTCTCTCTCTCTCTCTATCTCTTTCTCTTATGCCCTCCAACTCACTCTCTCTCTCTCTGTCGAGTCTTCAAACCCTCTCAATCTCGCCCTGAAACACTCTCACTATCACACCCTGAAACCCTCTCTCGCTCTCATGCCCTCAAACCCTCGGCCTCTCTCATGCCCTCAAACACTCTCACTCTCTGATGCCCTCGAACCCTTTCTCTCCCTCTCTCACACCCTCTAACCCTCTCTTTCTCTCTCACGTGCTCCAACCCTCACTTCCTCTCTCATGCCCCCAAACCATCCCTCTTTCTCTCATGCCCTCAAACCCTCCCTCTCTCAGGCCCTCAAACCCACATTCCCATGCCTCAAACCCTCTCTCTCTCATGCCCTCAAACCCTCTCTCTCTCTTTCTATCACGCCCTCAAACCCTCTCTCACTCTCATGCCCTCAAAACCTGCCTCTGTCTCTCTCATGCCCTCAAACCCTCTCCCTCTCTCACGCCCGCAAGCACTCTCACTCTCTCTCTTGCCCTCAAACCATCTCTCTCTCTCTCACGCCCTCCAACTCTCTGTCTCTCTCTCTCTCAAGCCTTCAAACCCTGTCTCTCTCTCACGCCCTCAAACGCACTATCACTCGTGCCCTCAAACCTTCTAATTCTCTCTCACCCTCAAACCCTCTCTCACGCCTCAAACCCTCTCTCTCTCTCACGCCCTCAAACGCTCACTCTAATTGACGTCCCCAAACTCTCTCTCTCTTTCTCTCTCAGCCTCAAACTCTCTCTCCCTCTCTCAAGCCCTCAAAACCTCTCACTCTCTCATGCCCTCAAACCCTCTCTCTCCCTCTCTCACACCCCCAAACCATCTCTCTTTCTAACGCCCTCCAACCCTCTCTCTCTCTCTCACGCCCTCCAACTCACTCTCACTCTCTCTCGAGTCTTCAAAACCTCTCACTCTCTCTCGCCCTCAAACCCTGTCTCTCTCTCACTCCCTCAACCCCTCTCTCTCTCACGCCCTCAAACCCTCTCTCACTCTCATGCCCTCATACCCTCCCTCTCTCTCTCTCTCTCACGCCCTCAAACCCTATCTCTCTCTCTCGCACTCAAACGCTATCTCTCTCTCTCGCCCTCAAACCCTATCTCTCTCTCTCGCCCTCAAACCCTATCTCTCTTTCGCCCTCAAACCCTCTCTCTCTCACACCCTCAAACCCTCTCTCTCTCACGCCCTCAAACCCTCTCTCTCTCATGCCCACAAACCCTCTCTCTCTATCTTGCCCTCAAACTGTGTCTCTCTCTCTCACGCCCTCCAACTCACTCTCTCTCTCTTGAGTCTTCAAACCCTCTCACTCTCTCTCGCCCTCAAACCCCCTCACTCTCTCACGCCCTCAAGCCCTCTCTCTCTCATGCCCTCAAATCCTCTCTCGCTCTCATGCCATCAAACCCTCCCTCTCCCTCTCTCACGCTCTCAAACCCTCTCTCTCTCTCTCATCTGCCCTCAAACCCCCTCTCTCTCATGCCGTGAAACCCTCTCTCTCACGCCCCCAAACCATCCCTCTCTCTCATGCCCTCAAACCCTCTCTCTCTCTCACTCTCATGCCCTCAAATCCTCTTTCTCTCAAGCCCTCAAACCCTCTCTTGCTCTCATGCCCTCAAACCCTCTCTCGCTCTCATGCCCTCAAACCCTCTCTCGCTCTCATGCCCTCAAACCCTCTCTCGCTCTCATGCCCTCAAACCCTCTCTCGCTCTCATGCCCTCAAACCCTCTCTCGCTCTCATGCCCTCAAACCCTCTCTCGCTCTCATGCCCTCAAACCCTCTCTCGCTCTCATGCCCTCAAACCCTCTCTCGCTCTCATGCCCTCAAACCCTCTCTCGCTCTCATGCCCTCAAACCCTCTCTCGCTCTCATGCCCTCAAACCCTCTCTCGCTCTCATGCCCTCAAACCCTCTCTCGCTCTCATGCCCTCAAACCCTCTCTCGCTCTCATGCCCTCAAGCCCTCACTCTCTCTCTCATGCCCTCCAACTCACTCTCTCGTTCTTGAGCCTTCAAACCCTCTCTCCCTCTCTCACGCCTCAAGCCCTCTCTCTCTCACGCCCTCAAACGCTCGCTC
Organism: Cetorhinus maximus; assembly: GCF_964194155.1. Taxonomy (NCBI): domain Eukaryota; kingdom Metazoa; phylum Chordata; class Chondrichthyes; order Lamniformes; family Cetorhinidae; genus Cetorhinus; species Cetorhinus maximus. The sequence goes on along the minus strand of NW_027597210.1, from coordinate 85,248 downwards.
TATTTGACGTCCTCAAACCTTCGCTCCCTTTCTGTCTCTCATGCCCTCCAACCCTCTTTCTCCCTCTGATATGCTCTCAAATATTCTCTCTCTCAAGCCTTCAAAGCCTCTCTCTCTCATGCCCTCACACCCTGTCTGTCAAGCCTTGCAACCGTGTGCCCTCTCATTCTCTCTTGCCCTGAAACTGTCTCTCTCTCTCATGCCCTGAAATCCTTTCCCTCATGCCCCCAAACCATCCCACTCTCTGATGCCCTCAAACCCTTTCTCTCCCTCTCTCATGCCCTCTAACCCTCTTTCCCTTTCACGTGCTCCAACCCTCACTTTCTCTCTCTCACGCCCCCAAACCATCCCTCTCTCTCTCATGCCCTCAAACCCTCCCTCTCTCTCTTACGCATTGAAACCCTCTCTCAGTCGTGCCCTCAAACCCTCCCTCTTTCAGGCCCTCAAACCCACATTCCCACGCCTCAAACCCTATCTCTCTCTCTCATGCCCTCAAACCCTCTCTCTCTCTCTTGCCCTCAAACCGTGTCTCTCCCTCTCTCTCTCACGCCCTCCAACTCACTCTCTCTCTCTCTCGAGTCTTCAAACCCTCTCACTCTCTCTCGCCCTGAAACACACTACTCTCTCTCATGCCCTCAAACCCTCTCTCGCTCTCCTGCCCTCAAACCCTGCCTCTCTGTCTCTCTCACGCCCTCAAATCCTCTCCCTCTCTCACGCCCTCAAGCACTCTCACTCTCTCTCTTGCCCTCAAACCATCTCTCTCTCTCTCACGCCCTCCAACTCACTCTCTCTCTCTCTCTCTCTCAAGCATCAAACCCTCTCTCTCTCTCTCGCCCTCAAACGCTTGTTCTATTTGACGTCCTCAAACCCTCTCTCTCGCACCCCCTCCAACCCTCTCTCTCCCTCTGATATGCTCTCAAACCTTCTCTCTCTCAAACCTTCAAACCCTCTCTCTCTCTCTCATGCCCACAAACTCTGTCTCTCTCTCTCTCTCACATGTCTTCAAACCCTCTCAGTCTATCTCCCTTGCCCCCAAACTCTCTCTCTCTTTCTCTCTCACCCTCAAACCCTCTCTTGCTCTCTCACGCCCTCAAAACTTCTCACTTTCTCATGCCCTCAAACCCTCTCTGTCCCTCTCTCACACCCTCAAACCCTCTCTCTCTCACGCCCCCAAAACATCTCTGTTTCTAACGCCCTCCAACCATCTCTCTCTCTCTATCTCATGTACTCAAACCCTCTTCTTCTCTCTCACATGCCCTCCAACCCTGTGTATCTCTCTCACACCTTCAAAGTCTCTCTCTCTCATATGCCCTCAAACCCTCTCTCCCTCTCTCATGCTCTCAATCTCTCTCTCACATGCCCTCCAACCCTCTCCCTCTCTCTCTCCCTCAAACCCTCTCTCAAGCCTTCGAACCCTCTCACTCTCTCTCACCCTCAAACCCCCTCTCTCTCTCACACCCTCAATTCCTCTCTCTCTCTCTCTCACCCTCTCACTCTCTCTCTTGCCCTCAAACCGTGTCTCTCTCACGCCCTCCAACTCGCTCTCTCTCTCTCTCGAGTGTTCAAACCCTCTCACTCTCTCTCACTCTCAAACTCTCTCTCTCAAGCCCTCAAACCCTCTCTCTCTCTCAAGCCCTCAAACCCTCTCTCTCTCTCAAGCCCTCAAACCCTCTCTCTCTCTCAAGCCCTCAAACCGTCTCTCTCTCTCTCTATCTCTTTCTCTCATGCCCTCCAACTCACTCTCTCTCTCTCTCTCTGTCGAGTCTTTAAACCCTCTCACTCTCACCCTGAAACACTCTCACTATCACACCCTGAAACCCTCTCTCGCTCTCATGCCCTCAAACCCTCGGCCTCTCTCATGCCCTCAAACACTCTCACTCTCTGATGCCCTCGAACCCTTTCTCTCCCTCTCTCACGCCCTCTAACCCTCTCTTTCTCTCTCACGTGCTCCAACCCTCACTTTCTCTCTCATGCCCCCAAACCATCCCTCTTTCTCTCATGCCCTCAAACCCTCCCTCTCTCAGGTCCTCAAACCCACATTCCCATGCCTCAAACCCTCTCTCTCTCATGCCCTCAAACCCTCTCCCTCTCTCACGCCCTCAAGCACTCTCACTCTCTCTCTTGCCCTCAAACCCCCTCTCTCTCTCATGCCCACAAACTCTGTCTCTCTCTCTCTCTCTCTCGCATGTCTTCAAACCCTCTCAGTCTATCTCCCTTGCCCCCAAACTCTCTCTCTCTTTCTCTCTCACCCTCAAACCCTCTCTTGCTCTCTCATGCCCTCAAAACTTCTCACTCTCTCATGCCCTCAAACCCTCTCTCACACCCTCAAACCCTCTCTCTCTCACGCCCCCAAACCATCTCTGTTTCTAACGCCCTCCAACCATCTCTCTCTCTCTATCTCATGTACTCAAACCCTCTTCTTCTCTCTCACACGCCCTCCAACCCTGTGTATCTCTCTCATACCTTCAAAGCCTCTCTCTCTCATATGCCCTCAAACCCTCTCTCCCGCTCTCATGCTCTCAATCTCTCTCTCACATGCCCTCCAACCCTCTCTCTCTCTCTCTCCCTCAAACCCTCTCTCAAGCCTTCAAACCCTCTCACTCTCTCTCACCCTCAAACCCCCTCTCTCTCTCACACCCTCAAATCCTCTCTCTCTCTCTCTCACCCTCTCACTCTCTCTTGCCCTCAAACCGTGTCTCTCTCTCTCTCACGCCCTCCAACTCGCTCTCTCTCTCTCTCGAGTGTTCAAACCCTCTCACTCTCTCTCACTCTCAAACTCTCTCTCTCATGCCCTCAAACACCCTCTCTCTCACGCCCCTAGACTCTCACTCTTTCTCTCGCACCCTCAAGCCCTCTCTCTCTTTCTCATGCCCTCAAACCCTTTCGCTCTCTCACACCCTCAAACCCCCTCTCTCTCACGCCCCCAAACTCTCACTCTCTCTCTCACCCTCGAACCCTCTCTCTCTCATGCCCTCCAACCCTCTCTCTCTTTCTCTCATGCCCTGAAACCCTCTCTCTCACGCCCCCAATCTATCACCCTCCCTCATGCCCTCAAACCCTTTCTCTCTCACACAGCCTCAAACCCCCTCTCTCTCACGCCCCCAAACTCTCTCTCTTTCTCTCTCACCCTCAAACCCTCTCTCTCTCTCTCTCAAGCCCTCCAACCCTCTCTTTCTCTCTTTCATGACCTGAAACCCTCTCTCTCACTCCCCCAAGCCATCCCCCTCTCTCATGCCCTCAAACCCTCTCACTCTCTCATGCCCTCAAACCCTCTCTCTCCCTCTCTCATGCCCTCCAACCCTCTCTCTCTCATGTCCTCAAACCCTCTTCTCTCTCACATGCCCTCCAACCCTGTGTATCTCTCTCTCACACCTTCAAACCCTCTCTCTCTCTCTCAGGCCCTCCAACCCTCTCTCTCTCTCAAGCTCTCACTCACGCTCTCTTTCAAGCCTTCAAACCCTCTCACTCTATCTCGCCCTTAAACACTTTCCCTCTCTCTCAAGCATCAAATCCTCTCTCTCTCTCTCTCACGCCCTCAAACACTCTATTTGACGCTCTCAAACCCTATCTCTCTCTCATGCCCTCAAACCCTCTCTCTCTCACGCCCCCAAACCATCTCTCTCTCCAATGCCCTCCAATGCTCTCTCTCTCATGCCCACAAATCCTCTCTCTCTCTCTGTCATGCCCTCAGACCCTCTCCTTCTCTCTCACATGCCCTCCAACCCTGTGCCTCTCACTCTCTCACACCTTCAAACCCTCTTTCTTTTTCACGCCCTCCAACCCTCTCTTTCTCTCTCTCAGGCCCCAAAACCATTCCACTCTCTCATGCTTTCAAAACCTCTCTCTCTCTCTGTCATGCCCTAAAACCCTCTGTCTCTCTCACACGCCCTCCAACCCTGTGCCTCTCGCTCTCACATGCCTTCAAACCCGCTCTCCTCACGCCCTCAAACCTTCTCTTTCTCATCTGCCCTCAAACCCTCTCTCTCTCTCTCTCTCTCTCTCTCGCTCTCTCTCACACGCCTCAAACACTCTCTCTCTCTCACGCCTCAAACACTCTCTCTCTCACGCCCTCAAACCCTCTCTCCCACACCCCCAAACCATCCCTCTCTCTCTCATGCCCCCCTCTCTCTCACGCACTGAAACCCTCTCTTACTCGTTCCCTCAAACCCTCTCTCTCTCTCTCTCACGCCCTTAAACCCTCTCTCTCATGCCCTCAAACCCTCTCTCGCTCATATGCTCTCATACCCTCCCTCTCTCTCTCTCATGCCCTCAAACCCTCTCTCTCCCACGCACCCACAAACCCTCTCACTCTCTCTTGCCCTCAAACCGTGTCTCTCTCTCATGCCCTCCAACTCTCTCTCTCTCTCTCTCTCTCTCGTCTTCAAACCCTCTCACTCTCTCTCGCCCTCAAACCCTCTCACTCTCTCAAGCCCTCAAGCCCTCTCTCACGCCCTCAAACCCTCGCTCTCTCTCTCTCACGCCCTCAAACCCTTGCTCTCTCTCTCTCTCACCCTCAAACCCTCTCTCTTTCATCTGCCCTCGAACCCTCCTTCTCTCACGCCCTAAAACCCTCTCTCTCACACCCCCAATCCATCCCTCTCTCTCTCATGTCTTCAAACCTTCCCCCTCTCTCTCTCTCTCACACCCTTAAACCCTCTCTCTCTCTCGCCCTCAAACTGTCTCTCTCTCTCGCTCTCTCTCTCTCTCATGCCCTCCAACTCACTCTCTCTCTCTCTCTCTCGAGTCTTCAAACCCTCACTCTCACACCCTGAAACCCTCTCTCGCTCTCACGCCCTCAAACACTCTCACTCTCTGATGCCCTTGAACCCTTTCTCTCCCTCTCTCATGCCCTCTAACCCTCTCTTTCTCTCTCATGTGCTCCAACCCTCACTTTCTCTCTCACGCCCACAAACCATCCCTCTTTCTCTCATGCCCTCAAACCCTCCCTCTCTCAGGCCCTCAAACCCACATTCCCACGCCTCAGACCCTCTCCCTCTCTCACGTCCTCAAGCACTCTCACTCTCTCTCTTGCCCTCAAACCGTCTCTCTCTCTCTCTCTCATGCCCTCCAACTCACTCTCTCTCTTTCAAGCCTTCAAACCCTCTCACTTTCTCTCGTCCTCAAACCCCCTCTCTCTCTCTCACGCCCTCAAACCCTCTCTCTCTCTCACGCCCTTAAACCCTCCCTCTCGCTCTCTCTCATGCCCTCAAACCCTCTCTCTCACGCCCACCAACCCTCTCACTCTCTTGCCCTCAAACCCTCTCTCATCTGCCCTCAAACCCTCTCTCTCACGCACTGAAACCCTCTCTCTCACGCACTGAAACCCTCTCTCTCACGCCCCCAAACCATCCCCCTCTCTCATGCCCCCAAACCCACTCTCTCGCCCTCAAACCCTCTCTCACTCGTGCCCTCAAACCCTCCCTTTCTCACGCCCTCAAACCCACACTCCCACGCCTCAAACCCTCTCTCTGTCTCTCACGCCCTCAAACCCTATCTCCCTCTCACGCCTTCAAACCCTCTCTCGCTTTCGAGCCTTCAAACCCTCTCTCTCACTCTCTTGCCCTCAAACCGTCTCTCTCTCTCTCATGCCCTCCAACTCACTCACTCTCTTTCAAGCCTTCAAACACTCCCTCTCCCTCACGACTTCAAACCCTCTCTTTCTATGTCTCTCTCATGTCCTAAAACCCTTTCTCTCTCTCTCTCACCCTCAAACCCTCTCTCTCAAGCCCTCACCCCCTTTGTCTCTCTCTCTCACATTCCCTCACCCCCTCTCTCTCACACACATACACACACAAGCCCTCACTCCTCTCTCTCTCTCTCTCTCACCCTCAAACCCACTCTCTCTGTCTCATGCCCTCACCCCCTCTTACTCTCTCTCACACATGCCCTCACCCCTTTTCTCTCTCTCACACGCACATACGCTCTCACCCCCTCTCTCTCTCGCACAAGCCCTCACCCCCTCTCTCTCTCACACATCAACACATTCACCCCATCGCTAACACTCTCTTCTCTCTCACACACTTGCGCTCACACTCTCTCTCTGTCTCTCATGCCCTTACACTCCATCTCTCCCTCTCTCTCACACATGCCCTCACCCCCTCCCTATCCCTCTCTCTCTCTCTCTCTCACACACACACACACACACACATGCCCCCTCCCTCTCTCTCTTCTCATAGAAACATAGAAAATAGGAGCAGGAGTAGGCCATTCGGCCCTTTAAGCCTGCTCTGCCTTTCGTTATGATCATGGCTGATCATCCAACTCAATAGCCTGCTCCCGCTTTCTCCCCATATCCTTTGATCCCTTTCGCCCTAATAGTTATATCTAACTCCTTCTTGAAAACATACAATGTTTTGGTCTCAGCCACATTCTGTGGCAACGAATTCCACAGGCTCACCACTCTCTGGGTGAAGTAATTTCTCCTCATCTCAGTCCTAAATGGCCTACCCCATGTCCTCGGACTGTGACCCCTGGTTCTGGACTCCCCCACCATCGGGAACATCCTTCCTGCATCTACCCTGTCTGGTCCTGTTATAATTTTATAGGTTTCTATGAGACCCCACCTCATTCTTCTGAACTCCAGCGAATATAATCCTGATCGACTCAATCTCTCCTCACATGTCAGTCCTGCCATCCCAGGAATCAGCCTGGTAAACCTTTGCTGCACTCCCTCTATAGCAAGTACATCCTTCCTCAGATAAGGAGACCAAAACTGCACACAATATTCCAGGTGTGGTCTCACCAAGGCCCTGTATAATTGCAGCAAGACATCCCTGCTCCTGCACTCGAATCTTCTGGCTATGAAGGCCAACATACCATTTGCCTTCTTTACCGCCTGCTGCACTTACATGCTTACCTTCAGCGACTGGTGTACAAAGACACCCAGGTCTCATTGCACATTCCCCTCTCTCAATTTATAGCCATTCAGATAATAATCTGCCTTCCTGTTTTTGCTACCAAAGTGGATAACCTCACATTTATTCACATTATACTGCATCTGCCATGCATTTGCCCACTCACTCAGCTTGTCCAAATCTCACTGAAGCATCTCTGCATCCTCCTCACAGCTCACCCTCCCACCCAGCTTTGTGTCATTGGAGATATTACATTTAATTCCCTCATCTAAATCATTGATATATATTGTGAATAACTGGGGTCCCAGTACCGATCCCTGCGGTACCCCACTAGTCACTGCCTGCCATTCAGAAAAAGACTCGTTTATTCCTACTCTTTGTTTCTTGTCTGCAAACCAGTTTTCTATCCATCTCAATACACTACCCCCAATGCCATGCGCTTTAATTTTACATGCCAATCTCTTATGTGGGACTTTGTCAAAAGCCTTCTGAAAGTCCAAATAAACCACATCCACTGGCTCCCCCTCATCAACTCTACTAGTTACATCCTCGAAAAATTCCAGTAGATTTGTCAAGCATGATTTCCCTTTCATAAATCCATGCTGACTCTGTCTGATTCTGCCACTGTTTTCCACGTGCTCAGCTATTAAATCTTTTATAATGGACTCTAGCATTTTCCCCACTACTGATGTCAGGCTGACTGGTCTATAATTCCCTGTTTTCTCTCTGCTTCCCTTTTTAAATAGTGGGATTACATTAGCTGCCCTCCAATCTGTAGGAACTGTTCCAGAGTCCACAGAATTTCTAGGGCCACTTCCTTAAGTACTCTGGGATGTAGATTATCAGGTCCTGGGGATTTATCAGCCTTCAATCCCATCAATTTCCCCAACCCCATTTCCCTACCAATACTGATTTCTTTCATTTCCTCCCTCTCACTAAACCCTGTGTTCCCCAACATTTCTGGTATGTTATTATTGTCCTCCTTTGTGAAGACAGAACCAAAGTATGTATTTAGTTGGTCAGCCATTTCTCTGTTCCCCATTATAAATTCCCCTGTTTCTGACTGTAAGGAACCTACATTTGTCTTCACCAATCTTTTTCTCTTCACATACCTATAGAAACTTTTACAGTCAGTTTTTATGTTCCCTGCAAGCTCACTCTCGTATTCTATTTTCCTCTTCTTAATCAATCCCTTGGTCCTCCTTTGCTGAATTCTAAACTGCTCCCAATTCTCAGGTCTGTTGTTTTTTCTGGCCAATTTGTATGCCTCTCCCTTGCAACTAATACTATCTCTAATTTCCGCTGTAAGCCATGGTTTGGCCACCTTTCCTGTTTTACTTTTGCGCCAGACAGGAATAAACAATTGTTGCAGTTCACCCATGCGCTCTTTGAATGTTTGCCATTGCCTATCCACTGTCATCCCTTTAAGTAACGTTTCCCAATCCATCATAACCAACTCGTGCCTCATACCACCGTAGTTTCCTTTATTAAGATTCAGGACCCAAGTCTCAGAATCAACTACGTCACTCTCCATCTGGATGAAGAATTCTATCGTATTATGGTTGCTCATCCACAAGGGGCCTCGCACAACTAGATTCCCAATTGTTCCTTTCTCATTACACAATACCCAGTTGAGGATGGCCTGATCTCTCGTTGGTCCCTGAATGTATTGGTCCAGAAAACCATTCCGTATACACTCCTGGGGTTCCTCCTCTACGGTATTGTTACTAATTTGATTTGTCCAATCTGTATGCATATTAAAGTCACCCATAATTACAGATGTTCCTTTATTGCATGCGTCTCTAATTTCCTGTTTAATTCCATTCCCAACATCACCACTCCAGTTTGGGGGTCTATATACAGTCCCACTAACGTTTTTTGCCCCTTAGTGTTTCTCAGCTCCATGCAGATTCCACATTGTCAGAGCTAATATCTTTCCTCACTATTGCGTTAATTTCCTCTTTAGCCAGCAATGCAATTCCACCGCCTTTTCCTTTTTGTCTGTCCTTTCTAAATACTGAATACCCCCGGATGTTCAGTTCTCATCCCTGGTCACCCTGCAGCCATGTCTCCGTAATCCCGACTATATCATACCTGTTTACATCTATTTACGCGGTTAATTAATTCACTTTATTGCGAATGCTCCTCGCGTTAAGGCACAAAGCCTAAAGGCTTGTCTTTTTAACACTACTTGTCCTGTTCCCACTATTTTTCACTGAGGCCCTGTTTGATTCTTGCCCTTGATTTCTCTTCCTATCCCTTTTCTTATTCCCCTTTCTTTCTTTTGTTCTTGTCTTTGATTCCCCTTCCTCTGACTCCTTGCAAAGGTTCCCACCCCCCTGCCATTTTAGTTTAAACTCTCCCCAACCACTCTGGCAAATATTCCCTCCAGGACATCAGTCCTGGTCCTGCCCAGATGTAACCCGTCCAGTTTGTACTGGTCCCACCTCCCCCAGAACCAGTCCCAATGCCCCAGGAAACTGAAACCCTCCCCTTCACACCATCTCTTCAGCAACGTATTCATCCGATATATCCTGCTATTTCTACTCTGACTAGCACGAGGCACTGGTAGTAATCCTGAGATCACTACCTTTGAGGTCCTACTTTTCAACTTACTTCCTAATTCCCTAAATTCTGCTTTTAGGACCTCATCCCTTTTTTTACCTATGTCATTTGTACCAATGTGTACCATGACCACTGGCTGTTCACCCTACCCCTTCAAAATGTGCTCTAGTCGCTCTGAGACATCCTTGACCCTAACACCAGGGAGGCAACATACCATCCTGGAGTCTCGTTTGCAGCCACAGGAACACCTATCTATTCCCCTTATAATTGAATCCCCTATAACTATTGCATTCCCACACTTTTTACTAATGCCCTGTGCAGCAGAGCCAACCATGGTGCAACAAATTTGGCTGTTGCTGCTTTCTCCTGAGAGGCCATTCCCCCCAACAGTATCCAAAGCGGTATATCTGTTTTGCAGGGGAATAGCTACAGGAGATCCCTGCACTGTCTGCCTAGTCCTCTTGCTTCACCTGATGGTCACCCATTCCCTTCCTGCCTGTGGAGTCTTAGCCTGCGGTGTGACCACCTCTCTATATGTGCTATCCACGATACTCTCCATCTCGCGGATGTTCCACATCGTCCCCAGCCGCCGCTGCAGCTCCAAAACCCGGGCTTCCTGGAGCTGCAGCTGGAGACTCTTCCCACACACATGCTGGCCCCGGGCACTGGAAATGTGCCCGGCTTCCCACATAGAGCAGGAGGAGCACACCATGCCTTTGAGCGTGACTTACCCCTTTAAATTAAATTAAACCTTTTGGAAGATACTTAATATCAATTACTCTCGGGCCCGTCTTCCCTGCTCCTCGCTGTTACAGAATATAGTCCCTACAAACGATGAACCACAAAATAAGAGCTAAAAAACTATAAGCAATAAAAGTAGTAAATGCTTACCCGGCCGTGCTCACGGTACTCGAACGAGGTACACCTCATTCCCTCCTCACAAACTCCCTCAGTCACCCCTGCTCTCTCAGCTTCTCTTCAACTCCTGATCCCTCTCTCGCTCCTCTTCAACTCCCGACTCCTCTCGCACTTCTCTTCAACTCCCGGCTCCTTTCACACTTCACTTGAACTCCTGGCTCCTCTCACGCTCCTGTTCAACTCCCGACTCCTCTCGCACTTCTCTTCAACTCCTGACTCCTCTCGCGCTCCTTTTCAACTCCCAGCTCATCTTGCGCTCTTTTTCAACTCCCGACTCCCCCAGGTGCTGCTGACTGCCTGTCCCAGAGTCCTCCTCTCGCTCTATCCTTTTCTCTGCCTCTGCCTCTCCCGCTCTTCTCTCTCTCTTGCTCCTCCCTCTCTCTTGCTCCTCCCTCTCTCTCCCTCTCCCTTCTCTCTCTCCTCTCTCCCTTTTTTCTTTCTCTCTCTTTTCACCTTCTCTCTCTCACTCTCTCCCTCTCTACCTCAAGCCCTCTCTCCCCCTCTCTCACTCTCCTCTCTCTCTCTCCTGTTCCCTTCTCTCTCCCTCCCTCTCCTCTCTCTCTCTTTTCTCTCCTCTCTCTAATGCCTTCAAACCCTCTCTCTCCCTCTCACACCCTCATACCCTCTCTCTCACATGCCCTCAAAACCTCTCCCTCTCACGCCCTTAAACCCTCCCTCCCTCTCTCTCTCACTCTCAAACCGTCTCTCTCTCTCACGTCCTCAAAACCTCTCTCTCCCACACCCTTGAACCTCTCTCTGTCTCTCTCAAGCCCACGAACCCTCTCTTTCTCACGCCTTCAAATTCTCTCTCTCTGTCAAGCCCTCAAACCCTTGCTCTCTCTCTCATGCCCTCAAAACCCCCTCTCTCCCTCTCACATCCTCAAACTCTCTCTCTGTCTCTCACGCCCTCAAACCCTCTCTCTCTCATGCCCTCAAAGCCTCTCTCTCTCTTTCACACCCTCAACCCCCCTCTCTCCGTCTCACGCCCTGAAACCCTCTGTTTCCCTCATGCCCTCATACCCAATCTCTCTCTCTCACGCCATCAAACCCTCTTTCTCTCTCTCACACCCTCAACCCCTCTCTCAAACATGTCCTCACCCCCTCTCTTTCACCACTCACACATGCCTTCAACCACCTTCTCTCTCTCACACACAAACACATTCACCCCATCTCTAACTCTTTCTTTTCTCTCTCTCACACTCGCCATCATGCACTCTCTCTCACACACATGCGCTCACACTCTCTCTCTCCCTCTCCCTCATACACGCCCTCACCCCCTCTCTCCCCGCTTGTCTCACAACACACGCACACCCTCACCCTCTCTCTCTCACTCTCTCTCTCACACGCCCCTAATCCCTCTCTCTCCCACACACACGCTCAACAGTTCTCTCTCTCTCTCTCTCTCTCTCTCATGCCCTTACACTGCCTCACTCCCTCTCTCTCACATAGGCCCTCACCCACTCTCTCTCTCAGACACGTGCCTTCTCTCTCTCTTTCCCTCTCTTATTTCTATCTCTCTTCTCTGCCTCTCTAGCTCTTCTCTCTCTCTCACTACTCTGTCTCTCTCTCTCTCCCTCTTCTCTCTACCTTTTTTCTCTCTCTCTCTCTTTACACTCTCTCTTGCACTCTTGTCTCTCTCTCTCTCTCCCATTCCCTTCTCTCTCCTTCTCTCTTCTCTCTCTCTCTTCGCTCTCTGTCTCTCTCTAACGCCTGCAAACACTCTCTCACACCCTCAAAACATCTCTCTCAAGCCCTCAACCCCCTCTCTCACTCTCACACTCTCAAACCCTGTCTCTCTCTCACACCCTTAAACCCTCTCTCTTTTTCATGCCCTCAAATTCTCTCTCTCTCACGTCCTGAATCCCTCTCTCTCTCTCTCACCATCAAACCCCTCATGCCCTCCAACCCTCTCTCTGTCTCTCTCAAGCCGTCGAACCCCCTCTCTCTCATGCCCTCAAACCCCCTCTCTCTCTGTCTTTCACCCTCAAACCCTCTGACTCCCTCATGCCCTATACCCAATCTCTCTCTCTCAGGCCCTCAAACCCCCCTCTCTCCCTCTCCCACACACACGCACATCCTCACCCCCTCTCTCTCTGACACATAAACACATTCATCCCATCTCTGACTCTCTCATTTCTCTCTCTCACACTCGCCATCACACACACACTCTCTCACACACACATGCACTCACACTGTCTCTCTCTCAAACACGCCCTCACCCCCTCTTTCCCCACCTCTCTCACTCACACACATGCATGCCCTCACCCCGTCTCTCTCTCTCCCCCTCTGTCTCACACAGGCCTTCACCCACTCTCTCTCTCAGGCACATGCCCTTTCTCTCTCCCCCACTCTTCTCTCTATCTCCTCTGCCTCTCTAGCTCTTCTCTCTCTCACTCCTCCCTCTCTCTCTTCTCTCTCCTCTCTCTTCTCGCTCTCTCTCTCTTCTCGCTCTCTCTCTCTTCTCGCTCTCTCTCTCTTCTCGCTCTCTCTCTTTCTCTCTCGCGCCCTCAAACCCTCTCTCTCTCTTTCTGGCCCTCAAACCCACTCTCTCACATGTGCCCACTCTCTCTCTCACTCTCTCTCTCTCTCCCCGCTCTCTCACTTCCCTCTCTCTGTCTCTATCTTTTCCCTCTCTCGCTCTCTTCTTTCCCACTCTCTCTTCTCCCTCCCCCTCTCTATTCTCTCTCCCTCTCTCACTCCTCCCCCTCTCTCTCTCTTCTCTCACTTTCTCGCTTCTCTCTCTCATGACCTCAAAAACACTCTTTTTCTCTCACGCCCTCGAACTTCTCTCTTTCTCTCATGCATTTAAACCCTTTCTCTCTCTCACCCACACTCTCTCTCTCTTTCTCTCACGCCCTCAAACCATCTCTCCCTCTCTCACGCCCTCAAACCCTCTCCCTCTCATGTCCCCAATCCCTGTCTGCCTCTCTCTCTCACGCCCTCAAACCCTCTCTCTCTCTCTCTCTCTTTCGCGCTCCCAAATCCTCTCTCTCTCTCTCTCTCTCTCTTGCCCACCAACCCTCTCTCCCTCTCAAGTCCTCAAACCCTCTCTCTCTCTCATGCCCTCCAACCACCTCTCTCTGTCTCTTGACCTCAAATCCTTTCTATCTGTCTCACCCTCAAACCCTCTCTCTCTTATGCCATCAGCCCCTCCATCAAGCCTCAAACCCTCTCTCCCTCTCTCATGTCCTTAAACCCTCTCCCTCTCTCTCTCATGCTCCCAAACCCTGTCTGTTTCTCACTCTCATGCCCTCAAAACCTCTCTCTCCTTCATGCCTTCAAACCCTGTCTCTCTCACGCTCTCAAAACCTCCCTCTCTATCTCATGCCCTCAAACTCCCTCTCTCTCATGCCCTCAAAGCCTCTCTCTATCTCTCCCATGACCTCCAACCCTGTCTCTCTCACGCCCTCAAACTCTCTCCCTCTCTCACACACACTATCCCACTTTCTCACACCCTCAAATCCTCTTTCTCTCTCTCACGCCCTCAAACCCTGTCTCTCTATCATGCACTCAAACCATCTCGCTGTCTCTCCCTCACGTCCTCCAGCCCCCCTCTCTCTCTTTCTCTCTCTCACGCCCTCAAACCCCCCCTCTCTCTCTCTCACACCCTCAAGCTCTCTCTCGCTCCCTCATGCCCCCAAACCATCTCCTCCTCTCTCACTCCTACAAACACCCTCTCTCTCTAAAGCCCTCAAACCCCCTCTCTCTCTCATGCCCTATAACCTCTCTCTCTCACGCGCTCAAATTCTCCCCCTCTCACACCCTCAAACCCTCTTTCCTTCTCTCAAGCCTTCAAACCACATCTCACTCTCTCGTGACCTGAAACCCTCTCTCTCTCTCTCTCTCTCTCTCTCATGCCCTCTAACTCTCTCTATCTCTCTATCATGCCATCAAATCCTCCCTTTCTCTCAAGCCTTTAAACACTTGCTCTCCCTGTCTCACGCCCCCAAACCATCTCCCCCTCTCTCACTCCCACAAACACACACTCTGTCTCTCAAGCCCTCAAACTCCCTCTCTCTCTCTCATGCCCTCAAACCCTCTCTCTCTGCCTCATGCACTGATCCCTCTCTCTCCCTCTCTCGCGCCCTCAAACCCTCTCTCTCTCTCAGGCCCCAAACCCTCTTTCTCTCTCTCTCTCTCTCTCTCTCTCTCTCATGCCCTCCAACTCTCTATCTCTCTCTCACACCCTCAAGCACACCCTCTCTCATGCACTCAAGCCCTCTCTCTTTCTCTCACTCCCTCAAACCCTCTCTCTGTTTCATGCCCTCAAACCCTATCTTTCTCTCACATGCCCTCAAACCCTCTCTCTATCCAACGCCCTCAAGTCCTCTCTCTCATGCCCTCTAACCTCTCTCTCTCTCACGCACTCAAATTCTCCCTCTCTCATGCCCTCAAACCCCCTCACTCTCTCTCATGACCTCAAACCCTCGCTCGCTCTCTCATGCCCTCTAACTCTCTTTATCTCTCTATGACACCCTCAAACCCTCACTCTCTCTCTCTCTTGCCCTCAAATGCACCCTCCCTCTCAAGCCTTTAAACTCTCACTCTCTCCCTCTCACTCCCACAAGCACCCTCTATCTCTCATACTCTCAAACCCCCCCTCTCTCTCTTTTGCTCTCAAACCCCCTCTCTTTCTCAAGCCTTCAAACCCCCTCTCTCTCTCTCGTCCTCAAAACCTCTGTCATATATTCACACACTCTCTCTCCATCTCATGTCCTCCAACCCTCTCCCTCTCTCTCTCGCTCTCTGACACCCTCAAACCCTCTCTCCCTTTCACACACCCTCAAGACCACTCTCTCTCACACCTTCCAACCATCTCTTTCTCTCTCTCTCATGCCCTCAAGACCTCTCTCTATCTCATGCCTTCCAACCATTTCTCTCTCTCTCTCTCTCTCTCTCTCTCCCTCTCCCTTACGCCCTCAAACACACTCTCTCTCACTCGTCCTCGAACCCTCTTTCTCTCTCACGACCCCAAACACTCTCTCCCTCTCTCACACCCTCAAATCCTCTCTCTCCCTCTCTCTCTCATGCTCTCCAACCCTCTCTCTCTCTCTCTCTCACGCCCTCAAACTCTCTCTCTCCCTCATGCCCTCAAACCCTGCCTCTCTCTCAAGCATTTAAACTCTTGCTCTCCCTGTCTCACGCCCCCAAACCCCCAAACGATCTCCCCCTCTCTCTCTCCCTCAAACACCCTCTCTCTCTAATGCCCTCAAAGCCCCCCCCTCTCTCTCTCTCATGCCCTATAACCTCTCTCTCACGTGCTCAAATTCTCCCTCTCTCTCACCGTCAAACCCTCTCTCCTTTTCTCAAGCCCTCAAACCCCATCACACTCTCTCATGACCTCAAACCCTCTCTCTCTCTCTCATGCCCTCTAACTCTCTCTATCCCTCTATCATGCCGTCAAATCCTCCCTCTCTCTCAAGCCTTTAAACTCTTGCTCTCCCTGTCTCACGCCCCCAAACCATCTCCCCCTCTCTCACTCCCACAAACACACACTCTCTCTCACACCCTCAAACCCTCCCTCTCCCTCTCTCTCTTCTGCTCTCAAACCCTCTTTCTCTCTCTCACGCTCTCAAACCCTCTTTCTTTCTCTCACACCCTCAAATCGTCTCCCTCTCTTTCATGCCCTCAAACCCTCTCTCTCTCTCTCTCTCTCATGCCCTATAACCTCTCGCTCTCTCTCATGCACTCAAATTCTCCCTATCTCTCTTTCACACTCCCTCAAGATCTCTCTCTCTCACACCCTCCAACCTTCTCTCTCTCATGCCCTTCAACCCTCTCTCTCTCTCACGGCCCCAAACCCTCTCCCCCTCTCTCATGCCCTCAAACCCTCTCTCTAATGCCCTCAAACCATTTCTCTCTCCCTAATGACTTCAAGCCCTCTCTCTCATGCCCTCAAAACCTCTCTCTAACACCCTCAAACCCTCTCTCACGCCCTCAAACTCTCTCTCCCTCTCTCATGACCTCAAACCCCCTCTCTACCTCATGCACTGATCCCTCCTTCTCCCTCTCTCACGCCCTCAAACCCTCTCTCTCTCTGGCCCCAAACCCCCCTTCTCTCTCATGCCTCCAACCCTCTCTCACTTTAATGCCCTCAAGCACTCTCTCTCTCAAGCCCTCTCTCTCTCTCTCACTCCCTCAAACCCTCTCTCTCTTTCATGCCCTCAAACCCTCACCCTCTCTCTCACTCCCTCAGACACCCTATCTCTCTCATGCCCTCAAACCCACCATCTCTCTCTCATGCCCTATAACCTCTCTCTTTCTCTGTCACATGCTCAATTTCTCCCTCTCTCACACCCTCAAACCCTCTCTCATTCTCTCAAGCCCTCAAACCCCATCACACTCTCTCATGACCTCAAACCCCCCCTCTCTCTTCCTCTCCTGCCCTCTAACTCTCTCTATCCCTCTATCATGCCATCAAATCCTCCCTCTCTCTCAAGCCTTTAAACTCTTGCTCTCCCTGTCTCATGCCCCCAAACCATCTCCCCCTCTCTCACTCCCACAAACACACACTCTCTCTCACACCCTCAAACCCTTCCTCTCCCTCTCTCTCTTCTGCTCTCAAACCCTCTTTCTCTCTCTCACGCCCTCAAATCCTCTTTCTTTCTCTCACGCCCTCAAATCCTCTCCCTCTCTTTCATGCCCTCAAACCCTCTCTCTCTCTCTCTCATGCCCTATAACCTCTCGCTCTCTCTCATGCACTCAAATTCTCCCTATCTCTCTTTCACACTCCCTCAAGATCTCTCTCTCTCACACCCTCCAACGCTCTCTCTCTCTCTCATGCCCTCCAACCCTCTCTCTCTCTCTCACGGCCCCAAACCCTCTCTCCCTCTCTCATGCCCTCAAACCCTCTCTCTAACACCCTCAAATCCTCTCTCCCGCCCTCAAACTCTCTCTCCCTCTCTCATGACCTCCAACCCCCTCTCTGCCTCATGCACTGATCCCTCCCTCTCTCTCTCTCATGCCCTCCAACCCTCTCTCTCACTCTCACGCCTTCAAGCACACTCTCTCTTTCATGCCCTCAAACCCTATTTCTCTCTCACTCCCTCAAACCCTCTCTCTCTTTCATGCCCTCAAACCCTATTTCTCTCTCACACGCCCTCAAACCCACCCTCTCTCTCACGCGCTCAAATTCTCCTTCTCTCACGCCTTCAAACCCCCTCACTCTCTCTCATGACCTCAAACCCTCGCTTGCTCTTTCATGCCCTCTAACCCTTTCTATCTTTCTGTCATGCCCTCAAACCCTTCCTCTCTCTCAAGCGTTTAAACTCTTGCTCTCCCTGTCTCACGCCCCCAAACCATCTACCCCTCTCTCACTCCCACAAACACCCTCTCTCTTTCACACCCTCAAACTCTCCCTCTCTCTTTCTTATGCTCTCAAACCCCCTCTCTTTCTCAAGCCTTCAAACCTTCTCTCTCTCTGTTGTCCTCAAAACCTCTGTCATACATTCACACCCTCTCTCTCTGTCTCATGTCCTCCAACCCTCTCTCTCTGACACCCTCAAACCCTCTCACCCTTTCACAAGCCCTCAAGACCTTCTCTCTCTCTCATGCCCTCAAATCTTCTCTCTCTCTCGCTCTTATGCCCTCAAACCCTCTCTCTCTCAAGCCCTCCAACCCTCTTTTTCTCTCTCTCTCTGTGTCTCTCTCCCTCACCCCCTCAAACTCTCGTTCTCTCTTACTTGCCCTCGAACCCTCTTTCTCTCACTCTCATTCCCTCAAACCCTCTCCCTCTCTTTCATGCCTTCAAACCCTCTCTCTCTCTCTCATGCCCTATACCCTCTCTCTCACACCCTCAAACCCTCTCTCGGCCCTCGAACTCTCTCTCCCTCTCTCATGACCTCAAGCCCTCTCTCTCTGCCTCATGCACTGATCCCGCTCTCTCCCTCTCTCAAACCCTCAAACCCCCTCTCTCTCTCTCTCACGCCCTCAAACCCTCTTTCTCTCTCTCACGCCCTCAAACCCTATTTCTCTCTCTCATGCCCTCAAACCTTCTCTCTCTCTCGCTCTTATGCCCTCAAACCCTCTCTCTCTCTCTCAAGCCCTCCAACCCTCTCTTTCTCTCTCTCTGTGTCTCTCTCCCTCACCCCCTAAAACTCTCGCTCTCTCTCACTTGCCCTCGAACCCTCTTTCTCTCACTCACATGCCCTCAAACCCTCTCCCTCTCTTTCATGCCTTCAAACCCTCTCTCTCTCTCATGCCCTATACCCTCTTTCTCACACCCTCAAACCCTCTCTCGGCCCTCGAACTCTCTCTCCCTCTCTCATGACCTCAAGCCCTCTCTCTCTGCCTCATGCACTGATCCCGCTCTCTCCCTCTCTCAAACCCTCAAACCCTCTCTCTCTCTCTCTCTCTCACGCCCTCAAACCCTCTTTCTCTCTCTCAAGCCCTCAAACCCTATTTCTCTCTCTCATGCCCTCAAACCCTCTCCCTCTCTTTCATGCCCTCAAACCCACTCTCTCTCTCATGCCCTATAACCTGTCTCACTCTCTCTCATGTCCTCAAACCCTCTCTCAGCCCACAATCTCTTTCTCTCTTTCTCATGCCCTCCAACCCTCTCTCTCATGCCCTCAAGCCCTCTCTCTCTCTCTCACTCCCTCAAACCCTCTCTCTCTTTCATGCCTCAAAACCTATCTCTCACTCACACGCCCTCAAACCCTCTCTCTCTCGCATGCCCAATAACCCCGCTCTCTCTCTCTCACGCGCTCAAATTCTTCCTCTCTCATGCCCTCAAACCCCCTCACTCTCTCTCAAGACCTCAAACCCTCGCTTGCTCTCTCATGCCCTATAACTCTTTCTATCTCTCTATCATGCCCTCAAACTCTCTCTCCCTCTCTCATGACCTCAAACCCCCTCTCTCTGCCTCATGCACTGATCCCTCTCTCTCCCTTTCTCATGCCCTCACACCCTCTCTCTCTCTCAGGCCACAAACCCCCTCTCTCTCTCGTGCCCTCCAACCCTCTCCCCCTCTCTCATGCCCTCCAACTCTCTCTCTCTCTCTCTCTCTCACGCCCTCAAGCACTCTCTCTCTCATGCCGTCAAGCCCCCTCTCTCTCTCACTTCCTCAAACACTCTCTCTCTTTCATGCCCTCAAACCCTATCTCTCTCTCTCACCCTCAAACCCTACCTCTGTCTCTTTCTTAGGCTCTCATACCCTCTCTCTTTCTCAATCCTTCAAACCCTCTCTCTCTCTCTGTCATCCTCAAAATCGCTGTCATACATTCACACCCTCTCTCTCCGGCTCATGTCCTCCAACCCTCTCTCTCTCTCTGACACCCTCAAACCCTCTTTCCCTTTCACACGCCCTCAAGACCTCTTTCTCTCTCACGCCTTCCAACCATCTTTCTCTCTCTCTCTCTCTCATGCCCTCAAACCCTCACTCTCTCCATCTCCCTCACACCCTCAAACACTTGCTCTCTCTCACTCACCCTCGAACCCTCTTCCTTTCTCTCTCATGCCCTCAAACCCTACCTCTCCCAAACACACTCTCCCTCTCACACCCTCAAATCCTCTCTCTCTCGCTCATGCTCTCCAACCTCCTCTCTCTCTCACGCCCTCAAACTCTCTCTCTCATGCCCTCAAACCCTACCTCTCTCTCAAGCCTTGAAACTCTTGCTGTCCCTGTCTCACGCCCCCAAGCCCCCAACCATCTCCCCCTCTCTCACTCCCTCAAACCCCCTCTCTCTCTCTCATGCCCTATAACCTCTCTCCCTCTCACACGCGCTCAAATTCTCCCTCTCTCACACCCTCAAACCCTCTCTCCTCTCAAGCCCTCAAACCCCATCACACTTTCTCATGACCTCAAACCCTCTCTCTGCCTCATGAACTGATCCCTCTCTCTCCCTCTCTCATGCCCTCAAACCCCCCCTCTCTCTCAGGCCCCAAACCCTCTCTCTCACTCTCTCTCTCTCTCTCTCTCTCTCTCTCTCTCTCTCTCTCTATTTCTCTCTCGTGCCCTCCAACCCCCTCTCTCTCTCACGCCATCAAGCCCTCTCTCTCCCTTGCCCTCAAGCTCTCTCTCTCTCTCACTCCCTTAAACCCTCTCTCTCTTTTATGCCTCAAACCCTATCTCTCTCTCACATGCCCTCAAACCCTCTCTATCACTCCAACACCCTCAATCCCCCTCTCTCTCTCCAACACCTGCAAGTCCTCTCTCTCTCTCATGCCCTATAATCTCCCTCTCACGCACACAAATTCTCCCTCTCTCAGGCCCTCAAACCCCCTCACTATCTCTCATGACCTGAAACCCTCGCTCGCTCTCTCCCATGCCCTCTAACTCTCTTGATCTCTCTATCACGCCCTCAAACCCTCACTCTCTCTCTCATGCCCTGAAATGCTCCCTCTCTCTCAAGCCTTTAAACTCACACACCCTCCCTCTCACACCCTCAAATCCTCTCACTCTCTCTCATGCTCTCCAACCTCCTATCTCTTTCACGCCCTCAAACTCTCTCTCTCATGCCCACAAACCCTACCTCTCTCTCAAGCCTTGAAACTCTTGCTCTCCCTGTCTCACGCCCCCAAACCCCCAAACCATCTCCCCCTCTCTCACTCCCCCAAACACCCTCTCTCTCTAATGCCCTCAAAACCCCTCTCTCTCTCATGCCCTATAACCTCTCTCTCTCTCTCACACGCGCTCAAAATCTCCCTCTCTCTCACCCTCAAACCCTCTCTCCTTCTCTCAAGCACCTCAAACCCCATCACACTCTATCATGACCTCAAACCCTCTCTCTCTCTCTCTCTCTCTCTCTCTCATGCCCTCTAACTCTCTCTATCTCTCTATCATGCCGTCAAATCCTCCCTCTTTTTCAAGCCTTTAAACTCGTGCTCTCCCTGTCTCACGACGAAAAACATCTTCCCCTCTCTCACTCCCACAAACACACACTCTCCCTCACACCCTCAAACCCTCCCTCTCCCTCTCTCTCTTCTGCTCTCAAACCCTCTTTCTCTGTCATCCTCAAAACCTCTCTCTCTCATGCCCTCAAAACCTCTGTCATGCCTTCACAACCTCTCTCTCTCCTCTCATGCCCGCCAACCCTCTTTCCCTCTCAAGCCCTCAAACCCTCTTTCACCCTCTCACGCCCTCAAACCCTCTTTCTCTCTCTCATGCCCTCAAACCCTCTCCCTCTCTTTCATGCCCTCAAACCCTCTCTCTCTCTCATGCCCTATAACCTCTCGCTCTCTCTCATGTGCTCAAATTCTCCCTCTCTCTCTTTCACATGCCCTCAAGATCTCTCTCTCTCACACCCTCCAACCCTCTCTCTCTCTCATGCCCTTCAACCCTCTCTCTCTCTCCTGACCCCAAACCCTCTACCTCACACCCTCAAACCATTTCTCCCTCCCCAATGCCCTCAAGCCCTCTCTCTCATGCCCTCAAATCCCCTCTCTCTGTCTCACACCCACAAACACTCTCTCCCTCCCTCAAACTCTATCTCCCTCTCTCATGACCTCAAACCCCCTCTCTCTGCCTCATGCACTGATCCCTCTCTCTCCCTTTCTCATGCCCTCACACCCTCTCTCTCTCTCAGGCCACAAACCCCCTCTCCCTCTCTCTCTCGTGACCTCCAACCCTCTCCCACTCTCTCATGCCCTCCAACTCTCTCTCTCTCTCTCACGCCCTCAAGCACTCTCTCTCATGTTGTCAAGCCCCCCTCTTTCTCTCACTCCCTCAAACACTCTCTCTATTTCATGCCCTCAAACCCTATCTCTCTCTCTCACCCTCAAAATCTCTTTCATACATTCACACCCTCTCTCTCCGGCTCATGTCCTCCAACCCTCTCTCTCTCTCTCTGATACCCTCAAACCCTATCTCCCTTTCACAACCCTCAAGACCTCTCTCTCTCTCACGCCTTTCAACCATCTCTCTCTCTCTCTCATGCCCTCAAACCCTCCCTCTCTCTCAAGCCTTGAAACTCTTGCTCTCTGTGTCTCACGCCCCCAAACCATCTCCTCCTCTCTCACTCCCTCAAACACCCTCTCTCTGTCATGCCCTATAACCTCTCTCTCTCTGTCACGCACTCAATTTCTCCCTCTCTCACACCCTCAAACCCTCTCGCCTCCTCTCAAGCCCTCAAACCCCATCACACTCTCTCATGACCTCAAACCCTCTGTCTCTCACATGCCCTATAACTCTCTTTATTTCTCTATCATGCCGTCAAATCCTCCCTCTCTCTCAAGCCTTTAAGCTCTTGAATCTCCCTGTCTCATGCCCCCAAACCATCTCCCCCTCTCTCACTCCCACAAACACACACTCTCTCTCATGCCCTCAAATCCTCCCTCTCCCTCTCTCTCTTCTGCTCTCAAACCCACTCTCTCTGTCATCCTCAAAACCTCTCTTTCTCATGCCCTCAAAACCTCTGTCATGCCTTCACACGCTCTCTCTCCCTCTCATGTCCTCCAAACCCCTCTCTCTCTCATGCCTTCAAACCCTCTTTCGCTCTCTCATGCCCTCAAACCCTCTCCCTCTCTTTCATGCCCTCAAACCCTGTCTCTCTCTCATGCCTGAAAACCTCTTGCTCTCTCTCATGCACTCAAATTATCCCTCTCTCTTTTTCACATGCCCCCAAGATCTGTCTCTCTCACACCCTCCAACCCTCTCTCTCTCTTTCACGCCGTCAAGCCCTCTCTCTCTCATGGCCTCAAGCCCTCTCTCTCTCTCTCTCTCACTTCCTCAATCCCTCACTCTCTTTTATGCCTCAAACCCTATCTCTCTCTCACATGCCCTCAACCCTCTCTCTCTCTCCAACGCCCTCAAGTACTGTCTCTCGTTCATGCCCTATAACCTCTCTCTCTCTCTCACACGCTCAAATTCTCCCTCTCTCATGCCCTCAAACTCTCTCACTCTCTCATGACCTCAAACCCTCACTCGCACTCATGCCCTCTAACTCTCTCTATCTCTCTATCACGCCCTCAAACCCCCCCTCTCTCTCACTCTCTCATGCCCTCAAACTCTCCCTCTCTCTCAAGCCTTTAAACCTTCACTCTTTCCCCCTCACTCCCACAAACACCCTCTCTCTCTCACACTCTCAAACCCTCCCTCTCTCTCTTTCTTATGCTCTCAACCCCTCTCTCTTTCTCAAGCCTTCACGCCCTCTCTGTCATCCTCAAAACCTCTGTCATACTTTTAAACCCTCTCTCTCCGGCTCATGTCGTCCAACCCTCTCTCTCTCTGACACCCTCAAACCCTCTTTCCCTTTTACACGCCCTCATGACCTCTTTCTCTCTCACGCCTTCCAACCATCTTTTTCTCTCTCTCTCTCTCTCTCATGCCCTCAAACCCTCTCTCTCTCTCTCTCTCCATCTCCCTCACGCCCTCAAATACTTGCTCTCTCTTACTCACCCTCGAACCCTCTTCCTCTCTCTCTCATGACCACAAACACACTCTCCCTCTCTCATACCCTCAAATCCTCTCTTGCTCTCATGCTCTCCAATCCCCTCTCTCTCACGCCCTCAAACTTTCTCTCTCTCCCTCATGCCCTCAAACCCTTTTTCTCTCCATCATGCCCTCAAACCCTCTTTCTCTCTCTCATGCCCTCAAACCCTCTTTCTCTCTCTCACGCCCTCAAACCCTCACCTTCTCTCTCACTCCCTCAGACACCCTATCTCTCTCATGCCCTCAAACCCCCCATCTCTCTCTCATGCCCTATAGCCTCTCTCTTTCTCTGTCACATGCTCAATTTCTCCCTCTCTCACACCCTCAAACCCTCTCTCATTCTCTCAAGCACTCAAACCCCATCACACTCTCTCATGACCTCAAACCCCCCCTCTCTCTTCCTCTCCTGCCCTCTAACTCTCTTTATTTCTTTATCATGCCGTCAAATCCTCCCTCTCTTTCAAGCCTTTAAACTCTTGCTCTCCCTGTCTCATGCTCCCAAACCATCTTCCCCTTTCTCACTCCCACAAACACACACTCTCTCTCACGCCCTCAAACCCTCCCTCTCCCTCTCTCTCTTCTGCTCTCAAACCCTTTCTCTGTCATGCCCTCAAAACCTCTGTCATGCCTTCACATGCTCTCTCTCTCCCTCTCATGCCCTCCAACCCTCTCTCTCTCACGCCTTGAAACCCTCCTTCTCCCTCTCAAGCCCTCAAACCCTCTTTCTCTCTCCCCCGCCCTCGAGCTCTCTCTCCCTCTCTCATGACCTCAAGCCCTCTCTCTGCCTCATGCACTGATCCCTCTCTCCCTCTCTCATGCCCTCAAACCCCCTCTCTCTCTCTCTCACTCACTCTCTCACTCTCTCTCTCTCATGCCCTCCAACCCTCTCCCACGCCATCAAGCCCTCTCTCTCTCTTGCCCTCAGCCCTCTCTCTCTCTGTCACTCCCTCAAACCCTCTCTCTCTTTCATGCCTCAAACCCTATCTCTCTCTCACATGCCCTCAAACCCTCTCTATCTCTCCAACACCCTCAATCCCCCTCTCTCTCTCCAACGCCTGCAAGTCCTCTCTCTCTCTCATGCCCTATAATCTCTCTCTCACGCGCTCAAATTCTCCCTCTCTCAGGCCCTCAAACCCCCTCACACTCTCTCATGACCTCAAACCCTCGCTCGCTCCCTCATGCCCTCTAACTCTCTCGATCTCTCTATCACGCCCTCAAACCCTTACTCTCTCTCTCTTGCACTCAAATGCTCCCTCTTTCTCAAGCGTTTAAACTCACACTCTCTCCCTCTCACTCCCACAAACACCCTCTCTCTCTCACGCTCTCAAACCCTCCCTCTCTATCTTTCTTATGCTCTCAAATCCTCTCTTTCTTAAGACTTCAAACCCTCTCCCTATCGTCCTCAAAGCAGCTGTCACACATTCACACCCTCTCTCCGTCTCATGTCCTCCAACGCTCTCTCTCTCTAACACCCTTAAAGACTCTCTCCCTTTCACACGCCCTCAAGATCCCTCTCTCTCATGCCTTCCAACCATTTCTCTCTCTCTCTCTCTCATGTTCTCAAACCCTCTCTCTCTCCCTCTCCCTCACGCCCTCAAACACTTGCTCTCTCTCACTCACCCTCGAACCCTCTTTCTTTCTCTCTCACGACCCCAAACACACTCTCCCTCTCACACCCTCAAATCCTCTCTCTCTTTCGCTCATGCTATCCAACCTCCTCTCTCTCTCACGCCCTCAAACTCTCTCTCTCATGCCCTCAAACCCTACCTCTCTCTCAAGCCTTGAAACTCTTGCTCTCCCTGTCTCACGCCCCCAAACCATCTACCCCTCTCTCACTCTGTCGCGGAAAACGGAGTGAACACTCAGACCCAGGAGGTTTGTCTCGGAAGCCTTTATTAAATCGTGATATCACGGAGAGCCCAGCAGCATACAATGGAGCTAGCTGACACTCTGAGGAAGCATCAGACTACACACATATTTATAGTAGAAGTTGTACATATCAAAGAGCTTGAAGGTGATAAGACTGTCTAACTTTCAATGATCAATTACATTGAGAATCATTGTCACACAATTAGTCTGTTCTAAGTTTATGACTATACAGTATACAGGATATTGGGGGAAGCTCACGTAGTAATAAAAAGTGAGACAGAGAATAGATAACCATAAGAAAAAGAGAATTACCTGGAAAAACTCAGCAGGTCTGGCAGCATCAGTGGAGAAGAAATCAGTTAACGTTTCGAGTCCTCACGACCCTTCGGCAGAACTGAGTATAGTTAGGAGAGAGGTGAAATATAAGCTGGTCTAAGGTGGGGGGTGGGGGGATAGAGAAGTTGAGGGTGGGGTGATTGTGGGGATAAGCAAGCAGTGATAGGAGCAGATATTCAAAAGATGTCACAGACAAAAGGATCAAAGAGGTGTTGAAGGTGGTGATATTATCTAAGAAAAGTGCTAATTAAGAATGGAAGGCAGGACACTCAAGGTACAGCTCTAGTGGGGGTGGGATGGAAAGACTAACAAAGTTTTAGTTTTAGATTTAAAAATAATGGAAATAGGTGGGAAAAGAAGAATCTATATAAATTATTGAAAAAAAAAGGGGGAGGGGGGAGAAACGGGGTGGGGATGGGGAGAGGGGCAGTTTAAGATCTAAACTTGTTGAATTCAATATTCAGCCCGGAAGGCTGTAAAGTGCCTAGTCGGAAGATGAGGTGCTGTTCCTCCAGTTTGCGTTGGGCTTCACTGGAACAATGCAGCAAGCCAAGGACAGACATGTGGGCAAGAGAACAGGGTGGAGTGTTAAAATGGCAAGCGACAGGGAGGTTTGGGTCTTTCTTGCGGACAGACCGCAGGTGTTCTGCAAAGCGGTCGCCCAGTTTGCGTTTGGTCTCTCCAATGTAGAGGAGACCGCATTGGGAGCAACCCAATGGGGAGGTGCCATAGGTGGGGGTTGAGGAGTAGGGGGTGATGGAGGAGTGGACCAGGGTGTCCCGGAGGGAACGATCCCTAAGGAATGCTGCCGGAGGGGTGAAGGGAAGATGTGTTTGGTGGTGGCATCATGCTGGAGTTGGCGGAAATGCTGCTTCATTTGAAAGGAGTGTTTGGGCCCTTGGACGGTGAGGAGAGAGGAAGTGAAGGGGCAGGTGTTGCATCTTCTGCGTGGGCATGGGGAGGTGCCATAGGTGGGGGTTGAGGAGTAGGGGGTGATGGAGGCATGGACCAGGGTGTCCCGGAGGGAACGATCCCTAAGTTCCAACAACTCATCGACACCAACACCCATCTGGGACCCTCCACCCCTGCTTGTCCCTCCGTCCCCACCCCATCTTCCAATCCCAGCCCCAGCCGCGTATTCAGTATACCCCCTGACCTTCCCCTCTCCGATGCTGAATGTTCAGTGCTCAGCAAAGGACTTAGCTTCATGCCCTTACGCCCTCATCTCAATGAATTTCGGGCTCGGCATGATGCTAAACTCTTCTTCCGCCGTCTTCGTCTCCGTGCTCACTACTTTGGGCAGGAGTCCTCTCCCCGTTCAATGGATCCTTTTACCCACCTCCAATATTCTCCCTCTACCTGGACCCCTCCCTCTGGATTCTTACCTCCTCTTGATCTTTTCATTGAGAACTGTCGGCGTGACATTAGCCGTCTCAATTTCTCTGCTCCTCTCACCCATTCTAATCTGTCTCTCTCTGAACTTACTGCACTCCGTTCTCTCAGGTCCAACCCCAACATTGTCATCAAACCCGCTGACAAGGGTGGTACTGTTGTTGTCTGGCGCACTGACCTCTATCTCGTGGAGGCTGAGCGTCAACTCACAGAAACTTCCTCCTACCTCTCCCTGGACCATGACCCCGCCACAGAACATCAAGCCATTGTTTCCGGACTGTCACTGACCTCATCTCCTCTGGAGATCTTCCTCCCACAGCTTCCAACTTGATAGTCGCCCAACCTCGAACAGCCCGCTTCTACCTCCTACCCAAAATCCACAAACAGAACTGTCCTGGCAGACCGATCGTGTCAGCCTGTTCCTGCCCCACGGAACTCATTTCTCATTATCTTGACTCCCTTCTCTCTCCCCTTGTCCAGTCCCTTCCCACCTACATCCGTGATTCCTCTGACACCTTACGTCACATCAACAATTTCCAGTTCCCTGGCCCCAACCGCTTCCTCTTCACCATGGATGTCCAATCCCTCTACACCTCCATCCCCCACCAGGATGGTCTGAGGGCCCTTAGCTTCTTCCTTGAACAGAGGCCCCAACAATCCCCATCCACCACTACTCTCCTCCGTCTGGCTGAACTTGTTCTCACACTGAACAATTTCTCCTTTAACTCCTCTCACTTCCTCCAAATAAAAGGTGTGGCTATGGGTACCCGCATGGGCCCCAGCTATGCCTGTCTCTTTATGGGGTATGTGGAACATTCCTTGTTCCAGTCCTACTCCGGCCCCCTCCCACAACTCTTTCTCCGGTACATCGATGATTACTTCGGTGCTGCTTCATGCTCTCGTCGGGACCTGGAAAAATTTATTAATTTTGCTTCCAATCTCCACCCCTCCATCATTTTCACATGGTCCATCTCTGACACTTCTCTTTCCTTTCTTGACCTCTCTGTCTCAATTTCTGATGATAGACTGTCCACCAATATCCATTACAAGCCTACCGACTCCCACAGCTACCTCGACTACAGCGCCTCACACCCCACTTCCTGTAAGGACTCCATCCCATTCTCTCAGTTCTTTCGCCCCCGTCGCATCTGTTCTGATGACGCTACCTTCAAAAACAGCTCCTCTGACATGTCCTCCTTCTTCCTTAACCGAGGTTTTCCACCCACGGTCGTTGACAGGGCCCTCAACCGTGTCCGGCCCATATCCCGCGCATCCGCCCTCATGCCTTCTCCTCCTTCCCAGAAACATGATAGGGTCCCCCTTGTCCTCACTCATCACCTCACCAGCCTCCGCATTCAAAGGATCATCCTCCGCCATTTCCGCCAACTCCAGCATGATGCCACCATCAAACACATCTTCCCTTCACCCCCCCTGGTGGCATTCCGTAGGGATCGTTCCCTCCGGGACACCCTAGTCCACTCCTCCATCACCCCCTACTCCTCAACCCCCACCTATGGCACCTCCCCATGCCCACGCAGAAGATGCAACACCTGCCCCTTCACTTCCTCTCTCCTCACCGTCCAAGGGCCCAAACACTCCTTTCAAGTGAAGCAGCATTTCACTTGCATTTCCCCTAACTTAGTCTACTGCATTCGTTGCTCCCAATGCGGTCTCCTCTACATTGGAGAGACCAAACGCAAACTGGGCGACCGCTTTGCAGAACACCTGCGGTCTGTCCGCAAGAAAGACCCAAACCTCCCTGTCGCTTGCCATTTTAACACTCCACCCTGTTCTCTTGCCCATATGTCTGTCCTTGGCTTGCTGCATTGTTCCAGTGAAGCCCAACGCAAACTGGAGGAACAGCACCTCATCTTCCGACTAGGCACTTTACAGCCTTCCGGGCTGAATATTGAATTCAACAAGTTTAGATCTTAAACTGCCCCTCTCCCCATCCCCACCCCGTTTCTCCCCCCTCCCCCTTTTTTTTTCAATAATTTATATAGATTCTTCTTTTCCCACCTATTTCCATTATTTTTAAATCTAAAACTAAAACTTTGTTAGTCTTTCCACCCCACCCCCACTAGAGCGGTACCTTGAGTATCCTGCCATCCATTCTGAATTAGCACTTTTCTTAGATAATATCACCACCTTCAACACCTCTTTGATCCTTTTGTCTGTGACATCTTTTGAATATCTGCTCCTATCACTGCTTGCTTATCCCCACAATCACCCCACCCTCAACTTCTCTCTCCCCCCGCCCCCCACCTTAGACCAGCTTATATTTCACCTCTCTCCTAACTATACTCAGTTCTGCCGAAGGGTCGTGAGGACTCGAAACGTCAACTGATTTCTTCTCCACTGATGCTGCCAGACCTGCTGAGTTTTTCCAGGTAATTCTCTTTTTGTTTTGGATTTCCAGCCTCCGCAGTAGCTTTTAGCTTTTTGTTTTTATCTAATAGATAACCATGCCTGACCTTATCTTTAGTGCTAGGGGGTGTACACTCTAGAGAACAGATGACCATTGCTTGATCCTGTCTCCTTGTGTTGGGGGCAGACATCCCAGCCCCGTCTCAAGGACTCCAGGAAGCCTGCCCATGACACTCCCCATGACACTCCCCTTTCTCCCCTCCTGCTCATTTAGCTGGCAGCTGCAGGTGTGCCTGCTAGAACAAAAGAGGGAACTGTGCTGTAGTATTCCACTATGGTGCTAACGAGAGAGGGAACTGTGCTGTAGTATTCCACTATGGTGCTAACGAGAGAGGGAACTGTGCTGTAGTATTCCACTATGGTGCTAACTGTTTAACCCTTAGTTGACCTGTAGATGTATTTTATTCTTCCACAATCCCTCCTTATTAATCTTTCAGATTAATACCAATGAGGAATAGTATCTTCATCATCATAAGGGGGCTCATAACCATAAGGGAAAGGCCGATCCCTGGCAGGGTAAACCTTTTCTCTCCACCAGTGGGTTTCACTGGGGCCAGTGCGCATCAATTGAGGGACAACTGGAGCTCCTCCTAATCCAGTAGAGACACTGTTAATAACCTGGGAACAGCAAATCCGCAAAGCAATACATGCACAAAACCCTATAACACATGCTACGACCAACCCAATTAAAATGTATAGCAACCAACTTCCCCAACCGGAGAACCAACCTAGTATTACAGACCACCAAGAATCTTTTTTATAACAATTACTCAAAACTTCCGTTTCAATACATAATACAAGTTAGATCACTTGGTAACAGCTGCTATATTGTTGCCGGACAATGTCTTTTACAGTGAGTGGCGTGGACCCAGTCTTCCTTCCCTTTAATCTTCAGGGCCGTTCGAGTTGTTAGCAGCAAAAGGTATGGTCCTTTCCACCCTCTCATGCAATTCAGCTGCTGTTTTGCATAGAGGAAAATGAGTACAAATCCGACATTTAGTCTGATTAACTTGCGAGGCTACGGCCTGCATTCGTTGAACCACAGAATTGGTATTCCATGCTCCCGCAAGGACCATGCAGGACAGGATCCAAATCAGAGTCAGCATTCCGATGGCTCAGTTAAAGTTCTTGCACAAGCACTTCCGTCCGAAGTCAGCGTCCGCTTGACGTGCGATGCGTGGATCCACAAGGGCGTCCTTCAACCTTTACAGCCATATGGGTGGTGAGCAGGATTTGGAAAGGCCCTTCCCATTGAGGTTCCAAACAGTTCTTTCTCCTGAAGGTCTTTACTAGGACTAGGTCCCCGGGCTGGTATTGATGGCAGTCTTCAATGGTGGGCTTTTTCTGAGCTTCTACTACCTGTATATGCAAGCTCTTGAGAGAATTAGTGAGCACTATACAGTATGTAATCATTCCCTCATCCATAGCGTGGATGTCCATTTCCCTAACAGACAAGGGTGGGGTCACTGGGAGGCGCATAGGACATCCCATTACAACTTCATAAGGAGAGAGGGAGGTGGTACGGTTAGGGTGAGAGTGCATAACCATGAGCGCCAAGGGTAGAGCTTCAGGCCATTTCAAACCAGTTTCTTCACATAATTTAGTTTGTTTTTCAGAATACCATTTTGTCTTTCCACCACCCCAGTAGACTGGGAGTGGTATGGGCAGGAAAGGTGATGGTTGCATTGTAAGGCCTTCGACAGTTCCTTTATCACTTTAGCAGTAAAATGAACAACAATTTTACAACAACAACAGCATCATTTCGTCGGGTGGGATACGCCTCCACCCATCGCGAGAACAAACATACTAGAACTAAAACATAATTATATTCCATACATTTAGGCATTTGTATAAAGTCCATTTGTAGGTGTACAAATGGGCCCCATGGCTGGGGTCCCGTACCAGCAGTCACTGGGCGTCTTGCCTGGGTTATGTCATTGACAAAGGTATGACAGGTATTACTAATACAATGCCTATTAGCATATTACTATTCACTATACATTCAACATTCATTCTATATACACGTGTTAAACCCCTGAGCTGGCAACCAGTCAAGTCATGATTCCTGTGTCGTGAGAGATTCAATAAATGCTCATTAGTTACCCATAAAGGGACTACCCCTTCTTTAGTCTGTCTTAAATTTTCTTGGGCTTGTTCCAGTGCCCAAGATCCATAGGTGTTGCATACATCATTTCTGCTCGCTTCGTCTGAAATGTTTTTCCCTATTTCAATTAATTTATTGATAGTCCCTGCAGAACTTTCGAGCACGGTAGCCAGACTTTGGATTAACCAATGATGTCCCTATATTGAATATTGTAGCGGCATCATTCATCAGGCTGCGCTTAACGCGGTTCCCTCCCAAGCCTGATTGCATCTCGCCATTGAACTGAACTGCTTCAGTCATCAACTGGCGCGTCAGAGCCACATAGAGTGCTTGGGTATGGGTTGAGTACCATTGGGGCAGGACGACACCAGATACATTCAAGACTATGGGTACCAGCTCATGGTGTACATTATCATACAAAACTTCTGATTAACCAGTACCAAACCATTCGCCAGTCCTGGATGCATAGTCGGACAAGATGGATCAGTCGGTGTGGTTTGAGGGGCTTCAATTA
Source organism: Cetorhinus maximus (assembly GCF_964194155.1). Lineage (NCBI taxonomy): Eukaryota > Metazoa > Chordata > Chondrichthyes > Lamniformes > Cetorhinidae > Cetorhinus > Cetorhinus maximus. Next base: position 52,900 of record NW_027597210.1, on the reverse strand, counting down.
TCGCTACTCAGACTGTAAAAGTAGAGGTGGGAGGTGGCTGGGTAGTGGATCTTTTGGGAGGACCTCCCATGCTCGATCTGAAGCAACCCTTACTACAATTTGAAAGCAGTTGTTCTCCTACTGTTACATTTATCATTCCCCATTGCGTTTCGCATTCGGCACTGTCCATGCTGTACCAAAGTTCCTCCTGCGGTGCGGGATGAGCATTGATGATCCCCGACCTTGTTCCCAGTACTGATAGGCCCATGACCAGGATCGTAGATCTGTGGAGACATTAACATCGGCTCCCGTTCTCTGGGTTACCGCTTGGTCAATTGTCATGTATCTTTAACTGTGTGTAATGCCTCCATTTACTTCCTGTTCTCATATGTGCAAGTGCGCATGTATCACCTGTCATAATTACCTGGTATGGTCCATTGTTGCTCTTTGGATTTGCCTGTTTCCATATCCTTAATCATCTGTCAGTCTCTAACTTCCTCTCTCAATTTATGTAATTGCCTACTTAATCCCCTTACATTGTCCTGTATTTTTCCCTTCTGTGGCCCTACACCTCCTACTATAATGCCTTCAGGCAACTGCATGGCCCTTACCTGTTATCATTTCAAATGGGGTGAACCTGGCGGTCCTGCTTGAGGTAGCCCACGGTGCATTAGAATATTGGGCTGTTCCCTGTCTCTTGATTGATGTTTTTTTTTAAAGTTCAGTTCATCCTTTCCACCATCCCTGGACTCTGGGGGTGGTAAGGAATATAGAATTTCTGTTTGATCTCCATAAGATTACACACTTCTTTAATGACTCTCCCTGTGAAATGAGTTCCCTGATCTGAATCCATTTGGGTAAACTCCTTCCAGTTTACTCCCTCCTGCTGCTGTCTCATGTCAGACCTCAATTCCTTAAACAACTCTACAATGCACCTTCTTATCCTATCTTTCAATGGCTCAGTATTTTCACTTCCAGTGATGGTTCTCTCTGGGAACCGCTTAACTCTGCCTGTCATCAAGGTGTTAATCCTGTGGTTTTACTTTTTGTAGCTTGCAGGCACATGAATATAGTCAGTAATACATCTGTTTAGCCTTTTTCCAGCTTTCCCTTTACCTCTAAGTTTTCTTTCCTGACCATGATCATCCTAAGGTTCTCTGGAGTTCAGTTTTTCTATTGTCTTGATTGTTTAAAATGTTTCCTTACTCTTTAGGCCATATTAACTATTCCATTTCAACGGGGATCTCTGTCTCTAGATCTTTGCTTATCTCCACCTGTGCAGTTCCAATGCCTCAGTTGATGGCCAGATTATCAAATTCATTTCCCTTAAAATAGTTTGTACATTATGTCCTCTTTCCCTGACTCATTCTCCTACTTGCCTCATACCATATTACACTTGCAACAGCAACCATCTTATCTTGTTCAGGTTGCCTGGAGAGACTTTAAAATATTCTCATAACAGTTTTAAAAACAGAAATCAGGTATTGACAAGTTTTGCTTCCTTTTCTTCTTCTCAAAGATTTTATTGTCTTAAAAGTAACCCAATAAAGGCCAAAAATTGGATTTCTGCCAAACTTTGCCAAGGTCTTGAGCTTAGCTTCATATTTTAGGAACAGACTTACAAACACAAAAGCTTGCACCATTTGAATTAGTGCCAATTGTTGTCAGACCTTTTAAAAAGAATATTCCCTTTTGAGAACTTTATCAAGAATCAAACCTCAAATTTTTAAACTTTGTAAGAACTGTAATTCACACTATCAAAATTAAAACAACTTCTTTTTCATATGTAACGATTTGTATCCAAGTTATAATTTCCGTATGTTTATCAACACATTCTTTATCTTAGATAACATCCTAGTGATTCAAAAGTAACCTGTTAAATTACACTGCACTTTACATCTCAAGATTGTCCCAAATTCAAATTCCAGTACTGTTGGAAAGCAGATTTCCTTTAATATTTAATTCATCTCTTCTTAAGAAACCCCTTTTTATCCATTGGAACAACCTAGACCGTGTGTTTACGTCTTTTCGTTTTCCTAGAATCCTTCTGAATTTCAAGTAATTTCTTTTTCTCAGAATTTTAGAATACTAACTTGTATGTATTAATCCCAATCAGCTTGGAAGCTGATGATGAGGGTTATTCCCTACTAGTCTACAAGGGGGTGGTACAAGGGTTGGTTCATCTCAAACAAAGGCAAGCCCTGTTTTATCTTTACACTACCTTCAAATTATGATTTTTGCCAGAAATCTCAACTCAAACCTTATACTCAAAACTTTGGAATATTTGAATAAACTTTTCCTTTAATCTAATATGGGGCTTTCGACTCTAAAGTGCTCAACTACACACACACAAGACAATTCAGGGAAGAAAACACATTAAAGCTCACATACAAATGCTTCATTGCACACAAACAAACACATAGAGAAAGGTATGTATTGATACTCCTATAATATTGAACTTAACTCTAAACAAACCTTCGAGTAGCAGTGGGGGGAATAAAGGGATCTTGAAGGCTCCACCTATAGGGACCTTCAAACTGACGAAAGCTCACATTTTCTCTGCTGCTGCTTGTGAGTTGCTCATTAACCCCCTAGGGGTACCCTTTCTCTCTCTCTTCAGCACAAACAGCTCTTGTAACTTAGATCAATTCATTCTTTTTTTTTAAGTTACAGAAAATTCAGTAGCGGACTATCTACCTCCCTTAAAACATATTATAAGCGCTCAAATCTGTCCCGATTAAAAGTTCCAGCTGGTGGGAAGCTCTCTCCTTTACTTTGAGTCCATTTAACCCAATCAGAAACATATTGGACATTTTCAGGACCGTAATGGACACAAAAGAAAAACACAGAAATTACTTAATTTTCACGTCCAGGGGACTCGAACCCTTGGGTATACTACTACTACTTATTCTCGGTTTTCTTACCCATCTTCAAAGTTCCTGATTTAAGCTCCGGTTTCGGCGGTTTCGGTTTGTTCTTAGTACTTTGTGAAGCAGGCGGAGTGGCAGAGCCTGCTTTGCTGTTGCGATTTCCCATTTTATCTGGAAAGGAAACACAATTAAACAGCGCAGCGCGTTTTGCCTACCTACGCGCTCACCGGTGTTTAAGAATTCCTCAACAATTCCTCCAAATCCTTGGGTCTTTCAAATCTTTTCGGTCGGTAGCTACCTTTTTTCAAGCACTCCCCCTTTCAGCTAGGATGCTTGTTCATCCCCCTTTCACCTCTCCAACTTAAGAGGCCACCTCTCCAACTTAAGAGGTAGCTGGGACGCTATATAACTGCACTCCCCCTTTCAGCTAGGATGCAGTTCGTATTCTCACCAATTTAGGAGAGTCTCTCCCTTTCTCCGCGAGGGTTCTTTTTCAAAGATCCGACGGTCCAGGTTTTCAAATACCTCTCCAACTTAAGAGGCCACTGGACTTCAGTCGGATCCCACCTTCGTCGCCAATTTGTCGCGGAAAACGGAGTGAACACTCAGACCCAGGAGGTTTGTTTCGGAAGCCTTTATTAAACCGTGATATCACGGAGAGCCCAGCAGCATACAATGGAGCTAGCTGACACTCTGAGGAAGCATCAGACTACACACATATTTATAGTAGAAGTTGTACATACCAAAGAGCTTGAAGGTGATAAGACTGTCTAACTTTCAATGATCAATTACATTGAGAATCATTGTCACACAATTAGTCTGTTCTAAGTTTATGACTATACAGGATATTGGGGGAAGCTCACGTAGTAATAAAAAGTGAGACAGAGAATAGATAACCATGCTTGACCTTATCTTTAGTGCTAGGGGGTGTACACTCTAGAGAACAGATGACCATTGCTTGATCCTGTCTCCTTGTGTTGGGGGCAGACATCCCAGCCCCATCTCAAGGACTCCAGGAAGCCTGCCCATGACACTCCCCATGACACTCCCCTTTCTCCCCTCCTGCTCATTTAGCTGGCAGCTGCAGGTGTGCCTGCTAGAACAAAAGAGGGAACTGTGCTGTAGTATTCCACTATGGTGCTAACGAGAGAGGGAACTGTGCTGTAGTATTCCACTATGGTGCTAACTGTTTAACCCTTAGTTGACCTGTAGATGTATTTTATTCTTCCACACACTCCCTCAAACCCCCTCTCTCTCTCTCATGCCCTATAACCTCTCTCACTCTCACACGTGCTCAAATTCTCCCCCTCTCACACCCTAAAACCCCCTCTCCTTCTCTCAAGCCCTCAAACCCCACCACATTCTCTCATGACCTCAAACCCTCTCTCTGCCTCATGCACTGATCCCTCTCTCACCCTCTCTCATGCCCTCAAACCCCCTCTCTCTCTCAGGCCCCAAACCTCTCTCTCTCTCACTCTCTCTCTCTCTCTCTCTCTCTCATGCCCTCCAACCCTCTCTCTCTCTCACGCCGTCAAGCCCTCTCTCTCTCTTGCCCTCAAGCCCTCTCTCTCTGTCACTCCCTCAAACCCTCTCTCTCTTTCATGCCTCAAACCCTATCTCTCTCTCACATGCCCTCAAACCCTCTCTATCTCTCCAACACCCTCAATCCCCCTCTCTCTCTCCAACGCCTGCAAGTCCTCTCTCTCTCATGCCCTATAATCTCCCTGTCACGCGCTCAAATTCTCCCTCTCTCAGGCCCTCAAACCCCCTCACTATCTCTCATGACCTCAAATCCTCGCTCGCTCTCTCTCATGCCCTGAAATGCTCCCTCTCTCTCAAGCCTTTAAACTCACACACCCTCCCTCTCACACCCTCAAATCCTCTCACTCTCTCTCATGCTCTCCAACCTCCTCTCTCTATCACGCCCTCAAACTCTCTCTCTCATGCCCTCAAACACTACCTCTCTCTCAAGCCTTGAAACTCTTGCTCTCCCTGTCTCACGCCCCCAAACCATCTCCCCCTCTCTCACTCCCTCAAACACCCTCTCTCTCTAATGCCCTCAAAACCCCTCTCTCTCTCAAGCCCTATAACCTCTCTCTCTCTCACATGCGCTCAAATTCTCCCTCTCTCCTTCTCTCAAGCCCTCAAACCCCATCACACTCTCTCATGACCTCAAACCTTCTCTCTCTCTCTCTCTCTCTCTCTCTCATGCCCTCTAACTCTCTCTATCTCTCTATCATGCCGTCAAATCCTCCCTCTTTTTCAAGCCTTTAAACTCGTGCTCTCCCTGTCCCACAACCAAAAGCATCTTCCCCTCTCTCACTCCCACAAACACACACTCTCCCTCACACCCTCAAACCCTCCCTCTCTCTCTTCTGCTCTCAAACCCTCTTTCTCTGTCATCCTCAAAACTTCTCTCTCTCATGCCCTCAAAACCTCTGTCATGCCTTCACACGCTCTCTCTCTCCTCTCATGCCTGCCAACCCTCTTTCCCTCTCACGCCCTCAAACCCTCTTTCACTCTCTCATGCCCTCAAACCCTCTTTCTCTCTCTCATGCCCTCAAACCCTCTCCCTCTCTTTCATGCCCTCAAATCCCCTCTCTCTCTCTCATGCCCTATAACCTCTCGCTCTCTCTCATGTGCTCAAATTCTCCCTCTCTCTCTTTCACATGCCCTCAAGATCTCTCTCTCTCACACCCTCCAACCCTCTCTCTCCTGGCCCCAAACCCTCTACCTCACGCCCTCAAACCATTTCCCCCTCCCTAGCGCCCTCAGGTCCTCTCTCTCCCACCCTCAAACTCTATCTCCCTCTCTCATGACCTCAAACCCCCTCTTTCTGCCTCATGCACTGATCCCTCACTCTCCCTCTCATGCCCTCAAACCTTCTCTCTCTCTCTCTCTCAGGCCCTAAACCCACCCTCTCTCTCATGCCCTCCAACCCTCTCTCTCTCACGCTGTCAAGCCCTCTCTCTCTCATGCCCTCTCTCTCTCTCACTCCCTCAAACCCTCTCTCTTTCATGCCTCAAAACCTCTCTCTCTCTCCAATGCCCTCAAACCCTCTATCTCTCTCAAGCCTTTAAACTGTCACTCTCTCCCTCTCACTCCCACAAACACACTCTCTCTCTCACACCCTCAAACCCTCACTCTCTCTCTTTCTTATGCTCTCAAACCTTCTCTCTTTCTCAAGCCTTCAAACCCTCTCTCTCTCTGTCGTCCTCAAAACCTCTGTCATACATTCACACCCTCTCTCTCCGGCTCATGTCCTCCAACCCTCTCTCTCTCTCTGACACCCTCAAACCCTCTCTACCTTTCACACACCCTCAAGACCACTCTCTCTCACGTCTTCCAACCATCTCTCTCTCTCTCTCTCTCTCTCTCTCATGGCCTCAAACCCTCTCTCTCTCTCTCCATCTGCCTCACACCGTCAAACACTTGCTCTCTCTCACTCTACCTCGAACCCTCTTTCTCTATCTCTCACGATCCTAAACACTCTCTCCCTCTCTCACACCCTCAAATCCTCTCTCTCATGCTCTCCAACCCCCTCTCTCTCTCACACCCTCAAACTCACTCTCTCTCCCTCATGCCCTCAAACCCTCCCTCTCTCTCAAGTCTTGAAACTCTTGCTCTCCGTGTCTCACGCTCCCAAACCATCTCCCCCTCTCTCACTCCCTCAAACACCCTCTCTCTCTCATGCCCTCAAACCCCCCTCTCTCTCTCATGCCCTATAACCTCTCTCTCTCTGTCACACGCTCAATTTTTCTCTCTCTCACACCCTCAAACCCTCCCTCCTTCTCTCAAGCCCTCAAACCCCCTCACACTCTCTCATGACCTCAAACCCTCTCTCTCTCCCTCTCCTGCCCTCTAACACTCTTTATTTCTCTATCATGCTGTCAAATCCTCCCTCTCTTTCAAGCCTTTAAACTCTTGCTCTCCCTGTCTCATGCCCCCAAACCATCTCCCCCTCTCTCACTCCCACAAACACACACTCTCTCTGACACCCTCAAACCCTCCCTCTCCCTCTCTCTCTTCTGCTCTCAAAACCTCTCTCTGTCATCCTCAAAATCTCTCTCTCTCATGCCCTCAAAACCTCTGTCATGCCTTCACATGCTCTCTCTCTCTCCCTCTCATGCCCTGCAACCCTCTCTCTCTCATGCCTTCAAACCCTCTTTCTCTCTCTCATGCCCTCAAACACTCTCCCTCTCTTTCATGCCCTCAAACCCTCTCTCTCTCTCATGCCTTATAACCACTCGCGCTCTCTCTCATGCGCTCAAATTATCCCTCTCTCTCTTTCACACGCCCTCAAGATCTCTCTCTCTCGCACCCTCCAATCTTCTCTCTCTCTTATGCCCTCCAACCCACTCTCTCTCACGGCCCCAAACCCCTTCTCCCTCTCTCTCTCTCACGCCCTCAAACACTCTCTCCCGCCCTCAAACTCTCTCTCCCTCCCTCATGACCTCAAACCCTCTCTCTGCCTCATGCACTGATCCCACTCTCTCACCCTCAAACCCTCTCTCTCTCTCAGGCCCCAATCCCTGCCTCTCTCTCTCTCTCTCCCTCACGCCATCAAGCCCTCTCTCTCTCATGCCCTCAAGCCCTCTCTCTCTCTCTCACTCCCTCAAAACCTCTCTATCTTTCATGCCTCAAACCCTCTCTCTCTCCAATGCCCTCAAACATTCACTCTCTCTCCAACGCCCTCAAGTCCTCTCTCTGTCTCATGCCCTATAACCTCTCTCTCACGCGCTCAAATTCTCCCTCTCTCAGGCCTTCAAACCCCCTCACTCTCTCTCATGACCACAAACCCTCGCTCGCTCTCGCATGCCCTCTAACTCTCTCTATCTCTCTCTTGCCCCCAAATGCTCCCTCTCTCTCATGCCTTTAAACTCTCACTCTCTCCCTCTCACTCCTACAAGCACCCTCTCTCTCTCACACTCTCAAATCCTCCCTCTCTCTCTTTCTTATGTGCTCAAAGCCTCTCTCTATCTTAAGCTTTCAAACCCTCTCTCTCTCTCTTGTCCTCAAACCATCTCTCTCTTTCACACGCCCTCACGACCTCTCTTTCTCTCACGCCTTCCAACCATCTCCCTCTCACTCTCTCTCTCTCATGCCCTCAAACCTTCTCTCTCTCTCTCTCGAACCCTCTCTCTCTCATGACCCCAAACACTCTCTCCCTCTCTCACACCCTCAAATCCTCTCTCTCTCACGCCCTTAAACTCTCTCTCTCATGCCCTCCCTCTCTCTCAAGCCTTGAAACTCTTGCTCTCCGTGTCTCACGTCCCCAAACCATCTCCCCCTCTCACTCCCTCAACCTCCCTCTCTCTCTCATGCCGTCAAACCCCCTCTCTCTCTCATGCCCTCAAACCCCCTCTCTCTCATGCCCTATAACCTCTCTCTCACTGTCATGCACTCAATCTCTCCCTCTCTCACACCCTCAAACCCTCTCTCCTTCTCTCAATCCTCACACCCCATCACTCTCTCATGACCTCAAATGCTCCCTCTCTCTCAAGCCTTTAAACTCTCACTCTCTCCCTCTCACTCCCACAAACACCCTCTCTCTCTCACACTCTCAAACCCTCCCTCTCTCTCTTTCTTATGCTCTCAAACCCTCTCTCTTTCTCAAGCTTTCAAACCCTCTCTCTCTGTCATCATCAAAGCCTCTGTCATACGTTCACACCCTCTCTCTCTGTCTCATGTCCTCCAACCCTCTCTCTCTCTCTGACACCTTCAATCCCTCTCTCCCTTTCACTCGCCGTCAAGACCTCTCTCTCTCACGCCTTCCAAACATCTCTCTCTCTCTCTCATGCCCTCAAGACCTCTCTCTCTCTCACGCCCTCCAACCCTCTCTCACCTTCACACGCCCTCAAGACCTCTCTCTCTCTCATGCCTTCCAACCATCTCTCTCTCTCTCTCATGCCCTTAAACTCTCTCTCTCTCTCTCTCTCTCAAGCTTCCAAACCCTCTCGCCCTCCAACCCTCTCTCTCTCTCTCTCCCTCTACCTCTCCCTCACACCCTCAAACACTTGCTCTCTCTCACTCACCCTCAAACCCTCTCTCCCTTTCACATGCCCTCAAGACCTCTCTCTCTCTCACACCTTCCAACCATTTCCCTCTCTCTCTCTCATGCTCTCAAACCCTCTCTCTCTCCCTCTCCCTCACACCCTCAAACACTTGCGCTCTCTCTGACTCACCCTCAAACCTTCTTTCTCACTCTCTCACGACCCCAAACACTCGCTCCCTCTCTCACACCCTCAAATTCTATCTGTCTCTCATGCCCTCAAACCCTCTCTCTCTCTCACACCCTCCAACCCACTCTCTCCCTCTCTCTACCTCTCCCTCATGCCCTCAAACACTCGCTCTCTCTCACTCACCCTCGAACGCTCGTTCTCCCTCTCTCACGACCCCAAATACTCTCTCCCTCTCTCACACCCTCAAATCCTCTCTCCCTCTCATGCTCTCCAACCACCTCTCTCTCACGCCCTGAAAATCTCTCTCGCATGCCCTCAAACCCTCCCTCTCTCACAAGCCTTGAAACTCTTGTTCTCCGTGTCTCACGCCCCCAAACCATCTCCCCCTCTCTCACTCCCTCAAACACCCTCTCTCTCTCATGCCCTCAAGCCACCCCTCTCTCTCATGCACTATAACCTCTCACCTCTGTCACACGCTCAATTTCTCCCTCTCTCTCACCCTCAAACCCTCTCTCCTTCTCTCAAGTCCTCAAACACCATATCACTCTCTCATGACCTCAAATCCTCCCTCTCTCTCTCCAGCCTTTAAGCTCTTGCTCTCCCTGTCTCATGCCCCCAAACCCCCAAACCATCTCCCCCTCTCTCACTCCCTCAAACACCCTCTCTCTCTAATGCCCTCATACCCTCCCTCTCTCTCTCTCATGCCCTATAACCTCTCTCTCTCACACGTGCTCAAATTCTCCCTCTCTAACACCCTCAAACCCTCTCTCCTTCTCTTAAGCCTTCAAACCCCATCACACTCTCTCGTGACCTCAAACCCTCTCTCTCTCTCTCTCTATCTCATGCCCTCTAACTCTTTCTATCTCTCTATCATGCCGTCAAATCCTCCCTCTTTCTCAAGCCTTTAAACTCTTGCCCTCCCTGTTGCACACCCCCAAAGCATCTCCCCCTCTCTCACTCCCACAAACACACACTCTCTCACATCCTCAAACCCTCCCTCTCCCTCTCTCTCATCTGCTTTCAAACCCTATCTCTGTCATCCTCAAAACCTCTGTCTCTCATGCCCTCAAAACCTCTGTCAAGCCTTCACACACTCTCTCTCTCCCTCTCATGCCCTCCAACCCTCTCTCTCTCTCATGCCTTCAAACCCTCTCTCTCTCTCTCATGCCTTATAACCTCTCGCTCTGTCTTATGCGCTCAAATTATCCCCCTCTCTCTTTCACACACACTCAAGATCTCTCTCTCTCACACCCTCCAACCCTCTCGCTCTCTCATGCCATCAAGCCCTCTCTCTCTCATGGCCTCAACCCTCTCTCTCTTTCATGCCCCAAGCCCTATCTTTCTCTCACACACCCTCAAACCCTCTCTCTCTCTCCAACGCTCTCAAGTCCTCTTTCTCGTTCATGCCCTATAACCTCTCTCTCTCACGCGCTCAAATTTTCCCTCTCTCACGCCCTCAAACCCCCTCACTCTCTCTCATGACCTCAAATCGTCACTCGCTCTCTCATGCCCTCTAACTCTCTCTATCTCTCTATCACGCCCTCAAACCCTCACTCTCTCTCAAGCCTTTAAACACTCACTTTCTCCCTCTCACTCCCACAAACACCCTCTCTCTCTCACACTCTCAAACCCTCCCACTCTCTCTTTCTTATGCTCTCAAACCCTCTCTCTTTCTCAAGCTTTCAAACCCTCTCTCTCATCCTCAAAGCCTCTGTCATACATTCACACCCTCTCTTCATCTCATGTCCTCCAACCTTCTCTCTCTCTGACACCGTCAATCCCTCTCTCACTTTCACATGCCCTCAAGACCTCTCTCTCATGCCTTCCAACCATCTCTCTCCCTCTTTCTCTCTCTCTCTCATGCCCTTAAACCCTCTCTCTTTCTCTCTCATGCCCTTAAACCCTCTCTCTCTCTCAAGCCCGCAAACCCTCTCTCTCTCATGCCCTCCAACCCTCCCTCTCTCTCTCCCTCTCCCTCACACCCTCAAACACTTGCTCTCTCTCACTCAACCTCAAACCCTCTTTCCCTTTCACAAGCCCTCAAGACCTCTCTCTCTCTTTCACGCCTTCCAACCATTTCTCCTTCTCTCATGCTCTCAAACACTCTCTCCCTCTCTCACACCCTCAAATCCTATCTCTCTCTCATGCCCTCCAACCCTCTCTCTCTCTCTGTCCCTCTCCCTCATGCCCTCAAACACTTGCTCTCTCTCACTTGCCCTCGAACCCTCTTTCTCTCTCTCTCGCGACCCCAAACACTCTCTCCCTCTCTCACACCCTCAAATCCTGTCTCTCTCTCTCTCTCATGCTCTCCAACCACCTCTCTCTCTGATGCCCTCAAAATCTCTCTCACATGACCTCAAACCCTCCCTCTCTGTCAAGCCTTGAAACTCTTGTTCTCCGTGTCTCACGCCCCCAAATCATCTCCCCCTCTCTCACTCCCTCAAACACCCTCTCTCTCATGCCCTCAAACCACCCTCTCTCCTTCTCTCAAGTCCTCAAACCCCATCACACTCTCTCATGACCTCAAATCCTCCCTCTCTCTCCAGCCTTTAAAGCTCTTGCTCTCCTTGTCTCATGCCCCCAAACCCCCAAACCATCTCCCCTTCTCTCACTCCCTCAAACACCCTCTCTCTCTAATGCCCTCATACCCCCTCTCTCTCTCATGTTCTATAACCTCTCTCTCTCACACGCGCTCAAATTCTCCCTCTCTCATACCCTCAAACCCTCTCTCCTCTCAAGCCTTCAAACCCCATCACACTCTCTCATGACCTCAAACCCTCTCTCTCTCTCTCTCTCTCTCTCATGCCCTCTAACTCTCTCTATCTCTCTATCATGCCATCAAATCCTCCCTCTCTCTCAAGCCTTTAAACTCTTGCTCTCCCTGTCTCACGCCCCCAAAGCATCTCCCCCTCTCTCACTCCCACAAACACACACTCTCTCTCACACCCTCAAACCCTCCCTCTCCCTCTCTCTCTCTTCTGTTCTCAAACCCTCTCTCTCTGTCATCCTCAAAACCTCTGTCTCTCATGCCCTCAAAACCTCTATCATGCCTTCACACACTCTCTCTCTCCCTTTGATGTCCTCCAACCCTCTGTCTCTCTCACGCCTTCAAGCCCTCTTTGTCTCTCTCATGGCCTCAAACCCTCTCCCTCTCTTTCATGCCCTCAAACCCTCTCTCTCTCTCTCTCCCTCTCTCTCTCATGCCTTATAACCTCCCGCTCTCTCTCATGTGCACAAATTATCCTTCTCTCTCTTTCACACGCCCTGAAGTTCTCTCTTTCTCACACCCTCTAACCCTCTCTCCCACGCCATCAAGCCCTCTCTCTCTCATGGCCTCAAGCCCTCTCTCTCTCTCTCTCTCTCACTCCCTCAAACCCTCTCTCTCTTTCATGCCTCAAACCCTATCTCTCCCTCACATGCCCTCCAACCCTTTGTCTCTCCAACGCCCTCAAGTCCTCTCTCTCGTTCATGCCCTCTAACCTCTCTCTCTCTCACACTCAAATTCTCCCTCTCTCAAGCCCTCAAACCCCCTCACTCTCATGACCTCAAACCCTCGTTCTCTCTCTCATGCCCTAAAACCCTCCCTCTCTCTTAAGCCTTTAAACTCTCACTTTCTCCCTCAGTGCCACAAACACCCTCTCTCTCAAACACTCTCAAACCCTCCCTCTCTCTCTTTCTTATGCTCTCAAACCCTCTCTCTTTCTCAAGCTTTCAAACCCTCTCTCTCTCTGTCGTTCTCAAAGCCTCTGTCATACATTCACACCCTCTCTTTCCATCTCATGTTCTCCAACCCTCTCTCTCTCTCTGACACCCTCAAATCCTCTCTCTCTTTCACACGCCCTCAAGACCTCTTTCTCTCTCACGCCTTCCAACCATCTCTCTCTCTTTCTCTGTTCCTCTCCCTCACGCCCTCAAACACTCGCTCTCTCTCACTCGCCCTCGAACCCTCTTTCTCTCTGTCTCACGATCCCAAACACACTGTCCCTCTCTCACACCCTCAAATCCTCTCTCTCTCTCTCATGTTCTCCAACCCCCTCACTCTCTCCGCCCTCAAGCTCTCTCTCTCACACCCTCATGCCCTCAAATGCTCCCTCTCTCTCTACCTCAAACCCTCTTTCTCTCTCTCATGACCTCAAACACTCTCTCCGTGTCTCACGCCCCCAAACCATCTCCCCCTCTCTCACACCCTCCAACCCTCTCTCTCTCTCATGCCCTCAAACCCTCTCTCTTACACCCTCAAACCATTTCTCCCTCCCTAACGCCCTCAAGCCCTCTCTCTCATGCCCTTAAATCCTCTCTCTCTCTCACACCCACAAACCCTCTCTCCCGCCCTCAAACTCCCTCTCCCTCTCTCATGACCTCAAACCCCCTCTCTCTCTCTCTCTCTCTCTCTATCATGCCGTCAAATCCTCCCTCTCTCTCAAGCCTTTAAACTCTTGCTCTCCCTGTCTCACGCCCCCAAAGCATCTCCCCCTCTCTCACTCCCACAAACACACAATCTCTCTCACGCCCTCAAACCCTCCATCTCCCCCTCTCTCTTCTGCTCTCAAACCCTCTCTCTCTGTCATCCTCAAAATCTCTCTCTCTCATGCCCTCAAAACCTCTATCATGCCTTCACATGCTCTCTCTCTCTCTTTCATGCCCTCAAACCCTCTCCCTCTCTCATGCCTTATAACCTCTTGCTCTCTTTCATGCGCTCAAATTATCCCTCTCTCTCTTTCACACACCCTCAAGATCTCTCTCTCTCTCTCTCACACACTCCAACCCTCTCTCTCTCACGCCCTCCAACCCACTCTCTCTCACGGCCCAAACGGTCTCTTCCTCTCTCATGTCCTCAAACCCTCTCTCTTTCTGTCACGCCCTCAAACCCTTTCTCTCTCCCTAACACCCTCAAGCCCTCTCTCTCATGCCCTCAAATCCCCTCTCTCTCTCTCATGCCCTCAAACACTCTCTCCCACCCTCGAAATCTCTCTCCCGTCCTCGAACTCTCTCTCCCTCTCTCATGACCTCAAACCCTCTCTCTGCCTCATGCACTGATCCCTCTGTCTCCCTCTCTCACACCCTCAAACGCTCTCTCTCTCTCTCTCTCAGGCCTCAAACCCTCTCTCTCTCTCTCTCTCTCTCTCACGTCTTCCAACCCCTCTCTCACTTACGCCTTCAAGCCCTCTCTCTCTCATGCCCTCAAGCCCTCTTTCTCTCTCTCACTCTCTCAAACCCTCTCTCTCTTTCATGCCTCAAACCATATCTCTCTCTCACATGCCCTCAAACCCTCTCTCTCTCTCCAATGCCCTCAAACCCTCTCTCCAACACCCTCAAGGCCTCTCTCTCTCTCATGTACTATAACCTCTTTCTCTCACGTGCTCAAATTCTCCCTCTCTCAGGCCCACAAACCCCCTCACTCTCTCTCATGACCTCAAACCCTCGCTCACTCTCTCACGCCCTCTAACTCTCTGTATCTCTCTATCACACCCTCAAACCCTATCTCTCTCTCTCATGCCCTCAAATGCTCCCTCTCTCTCAAGCCTTTAAACTCTCACTCTCTCCCTCTCCCTCCCAGAAACACCCTCTCTCTCTGACACTCTCAAACCCTCCTTCTCTCTCTTTCTTATGCTCTCAAACCCTCTCTCTTCCTCAAGCTTTCAAACCCTCTCTCTCTCCATCGTCCTCAATGCCTCTGTCATACATTCACACCCTCTCTCTCCGTCTCATGTCCTCCAACCCTCTCTCTCTCTCTCTCTGACACCCTCAAACACTCTCTCCCTTTCACACGCCCTCAAGACCTCTCTTTCTCTCACGCCGTCCAACCATCTCTCTCTCTCTCAAACCCTCTCTCTCACGCCCTCCAACCATCTTTCTCTCTCTCCCTCTCCCTCACATCCTCAAACACTTGCTCTCTCTCACTCACCCTCGAACCCTCTTTCTCTCTCACGACCCCAAACACACTCTCCCTCTCTCACACTCTCAAAATCTCTCTCTCTTTCTCTCATGCCCTCAAACCCTCTCTCTCTCCCTCTCCCTCATGGTCTCAAACACTCGCTCTCTCTCACTCACCCTCGAACCCTCTTTCTCTCTCTCTCATGACTGCAAACACTCTCTCCCTCTCTCACACCCTCAAATCCTCTCTGTCTCTCATGCTCTCCAACCCTCTCTCTGTCATCCTCAAAAGCTCTGTCATGCCTTCACACCCTCTCTCTCCCCCTCTCATGCCCTCAAACCCTCTCTCTCTCACGCCCTCAAACCTTTTCTCTTTCTCCCTCATGCCCTCAAACCCTCTCTATCTCTCTCTTTCACTCACACGCCCTCACCCCCCCACCCCTCTCTCTTGTGCACACATATACACGCGACCACAACCCCTTTCTCTCTCTCGTGCACACACACCCTCAATCGTTCTCTCTGTCTCACACACACCCTCACCACCCTCTCTATCTCTCCCGCACTGCCTCTCTCTCTCCCCCTCTCTCTCTTCCTCTCTCACACGCCCTCACCCTCCTCTCTCTCACAAGCATGCCTTCTCCCCTCCTTCTCCTTCTCTCCCTCTCTCAGTCCCTCACACTCCTAGACAATCACACCCTCACCCCACCTCTCTCTCACACACATGCCGTTGGCCCCTTGCCTCACTCCCTCTCTCACACACGCCGTCACACCCTCTCTCTCCCTCACACATACAAGACCTCAAACCTCTCTTTCACACCCCCCCTCTCTCTCTCACTCACACACACACACACACACAGACACTCACCCACACACTCTCCTCATACACACACATGCACACACTCAATCCCTCTCTCTCTCACACACGTGTACACACACTCTGGCCTCTTTCTCTTACACACACACATTCACACACACTCTCAGCCCCTCTCTCTCTCACACACACAAAAACACACTCACTTACTCCTCACTCTGATTCACACACATGTGCGCACACACATACATACATACACACACACTCTCTCTCCCTCGCTGTCTCTCTCTCACCCTCTCCCTCTGTTATACACACTCTCTCCCCCTCCTTTTATATATGCACAAACATACACTCACCTCTCCCTCTATTTTATATACAAACACACACACACACACACACACACACACACTGTCATAGGCACATTCGCCCCCTCCCTCTGTTATTCACACACGCCCTGCACTCATACACACAACCCACGTGCACATGCATGCACACACGTATACACACACACACGCTGCACTCACCCCTTCTCTCTCACACACATACATTCACTCCCTCTATCTCTCTCACACAGACTCTCGCCCCTCTCGATCTCTCAGACACACGCATACACATACACTTCACCCCCTCTCTCTATCATGCACACTCACCCTCTCTCTCTCTCACATACACACTCAACCCCTTCTCTCTCTCACACACTCTCACCCTCCCTCCATCTCTTCCTGTCTCCATCTCTCTCACACACACACCTATGTTTTGATACTGGTCCTGCCGATAACTTTTTAAAGATTGCCCAGAGGGGATTAAACATTGCAGCTTCCATTTTATTTTACTTCAGCAACTGAACTAACAAAATGGATTCTGTCATCCCATAATGCACTGGCTTGCAAAGTACAGCAGGCTCAACAAGACATTCAATATATAACATATTCTCCCCCATATTGGAAATATCAGTTCAACAAAACTTTCCCTGACCTTGGCAGAGTATAGACTGCCTCTAATCCTGGCTGAACCCATCTCAAGTCTCTGACTTAATAAGTTCAGATGCTCAGGAAGTCTTCTCTCCCATGTGGGTTACGGAGGACTTAGTGTTTTTACAGGGTGATGTTCATCAGAGACTGATGACAACTTAGCACTTGTAGCAGAATCTGAAGTTGTGTCTAATGCAGGTGAAGGTGAAAATTCAACTTCAGTCAAGCTAAATTGAGCACGTGAGACTGGAGTCGGCATTCCTTGATGTGGAGATGGCTCACTTGAAGTGGTGAGATCAGGCTTTTCCATCAGAGGCATATCCTTAGATGGTGCTTGACTTGACAACAGTTGGTCAACATGTCTCCACCAGGTGAGATTATTCACAATTTGGACTGTATGAAACAGGTCCTGTTTGAGCAATCACCGTTGCAGGAACCCATTTAGCTCCAGTAGCATAATTAGGAGCTAGAACCTCTTGTTCAGAACAGAAAATTCTTGGCTTTGATCTTTGTGCTCTTCTCTCCACTTGGTCATGCTGTTGATCCTGTGCAACCTGTCATGTTTTTGTTGGTCTCAGCGGATCAAAGCAAGTGAGTAGTTGCTGTCCCATTAGTAGGAATGCTGGGAATGCTTTAGTCATAACATGTGTGTTTCGGAATGTCAGTAGGAATGTGTCCAGACGCTTTTGAATGACGGAATGTCCTCATGCTGAATTTAACGCATGTTTCATGGTTTGAACAAATCCCTCAGCTAATCCATTGGTGGATGAGTGGTATGGTGCTGAGGTGATGTGATGAATTCTGTTACTTCTCAAAAAATTCTCAAACTCCTGCAAGACAAACTGAGGCCCATTGTCAGTCACAAGTTGTTCTGGTAACCTATAACAACTGAACATTTCTCTTAGCCTATCAGCTGGAGTAGAGGACATCACTGAAACTTCTGGTCGTTTGGAATCAGCATCCACAACCACCATGAACATTGTTCCTTCAAATGGTCCAGCAAAATCAACGTGGATGCACTGCCACGGGTTTTCTGGCCAATCCTATGGATGGAGGGGTCCAACTGAGGCATATTTCTCACACACTGACATGAAGGACAGGATCTTGCTTTGGCTTCAATGTCTTGGTCCAGGCCAGGCCACCAAAAATGGTTTGTTGCAATCTCCTTCATGTGAACTATTGCACAGTGTCCAACATGCAGCTGATCCAACAATGGCTTCCTCAATGTTGGTGGAATAACAGCTCACACATCCCAAAGCAAACATCCTGAAGTGACTGATAACTCCATCTTCCTGGAAATGCAAGGATGAAGGGAGGTGAGACTCGGAAGTTCGGGGAAAAGTTGCCATGCATCACGAGGTCCATGACTTTGGACAATGTTGGGTCCACTCAAGTAGCTTTCTTGATTTGGATTGAAGTGATGGGTGTGTTCTCCATGTGTGAAAAGTAGAGGATGTCTTTTGAGCAATGTCCACATGACTGACTGGTAGTGGCAGCCTCGAAAGACCACCCGCATTGCCATGCAAAGTTGATTTTCGGTACTTGATGTCAGATGCGTAAATACTCAACATCAATGCTCAACACTGCATTCTGCTTGCAGATAAAGAAGGGATGCCTGTGTGTGGACCGAATATTGAGGTGAGTGGTTGATGATCAGTCAGAGCATGAATTTCCGTCCACACAGGTACTGGTGAAATTTCCAGATTCCGAAAATGATTCCCAGTTCTTTGTGTTTGATTTGAGCGTAATGGCTCTCTGCTTTGCTTAAAGTCCGTGAAGCGAACGCTATGGGCCTCTCCACACCTGAGGGAATTATGTGTGAAACATTGGCCCCATAAGGCAATACATCACATGCAAGTTGTAGATGTAAGGAAGGGTGAAAGTGCATCAGTACCTCGGAGTCTGTCAGTGCTGCTTTAGCCTTCTTGAATGCAGTGTCACAGTATTCTGTCCATTTCCAGGCTTTGTTCTGACACAGAAACTCATGCAAGGGTTTCAGCAGGGTTGCCAGCTGTGGAATAAATCTCCTGTAATAATTCAGTAGCTCCTAATATTCCACAGAGGGCTGAAAAACCTCACATTTGTCTTTGCGATCCCGTAGGCCATTCTCCTTTAGCCTTTGTAGGATGACATCCAGGTTCTTGAGATGTTTCTCATCAGTCCTGTCCATTACTAAGATGTCATCAAGGTAACACTGAACTCCAGGCAAGCCACTCAGGATCTGGTCCATGGCCCTCTGAAACCAGGCTGGACCTCATGTTATTCCAGAAGGCAAACGGCAATATCAGTACAGTCCCTTGTACTGGAGCACTGGAATGGATGTTGCCCATTCACTGTGGGAGACAGGTACCAAGACTCCAATCTTGACCAGGACGCTCCAGGTCAGCTTCGACTTTTGGTCATATGTGGAGGCAGTGGCGGAGTGGTAATGTCACGGCACTGAGGCCCAGACTCATGTTCTAGAAACAAGGCGAGACTTCGCGAGAGAGAGGTTAAAACAGGGAGACTTTGGGAGAGAGAGGTTAAAACAGCGAGACTTCGGGAGAGAGATGTTAAAACAGCGAAGCTTCGGGAGAGAGAGGTTAAAACAGCGAGACTTCGGGAGAGAGAGGTTAAAACAGCGAGACTTCGGGAGAGAGAGGTTAAAACAGCGAGACTTCGGGAGAGAGGTTAAAACAGCGAGACTTCGGGAGAGAGGTTAAAACAGCGAGACATCGGGGGAGAGAGGTTAAAACAGCGAGACTTCGGGCGAGAGACGTTAAAACAGCGAAGCTTCGGGGGAGAGAGGTTAAAACAGCGAGACTCTAGGAGAGAGAGGTTAAAACAGCGAGACTCTAGGAGAGAGAGGTTAAAACAGCGAGACTTCGGGAGAGAGGTTAAAACAGCGAGACTCTAGGAGAGAGAGGTTAAAACAGCGAGACTTCGGGAGAGAGAGGTTAAAACAGTGAGACTTCGGGAGAGAGGTTAAAACAGCGAGACTTCGGGAGAGAGGTTAAAAGAGCGAGACTTCGGGGGAGAGAGGTTAAAACAGCGAAGCTTCGGGGGAGAGAGGTTAAAACAGTGAGACTTCGGGAGAGAGGTTAAAACAGCGAGACTTCGGGAGAGAGGTTAAAAGAGCGAGACTTCGGGGGAGAGAGGTTAAAACAGCGAAGCTTCGGGGGAGAGAGGTTAAAACAGCGAGACTCTAGGAGAGAGAGGTTAAAACAGCGAGACATCGGGGGAGAGAGGTTAAAACAGAGAGACTTCGGAAGAGAGAGGTTAAAACAGCGAGACATCGGGAGAGAGGTTAAAACAGCGAGACTTCGGGAGAGAGAGGTTAAAACAGCGAGACTTCGGGAGAGAGAGGTTAACACAGCGAGACTTCGGGAGGGAGAGGTTAAAACAGCGAGACATCGGGGGAGAGGTTAAAACTGCGAGACATCGGGGGAGAGAGGTTAAAACTGCGAGACATCGGGGGAGAGAGGTTAAAACAGCGAGACATCGGTGGAGAGAGGTTAAAACAGCGAGACATCGGGGGAGAGGTTAAAACAGCGAGACTTCGGGAGAGAGAGGTTAAAACAGCGAGACTTTGAGAGAGAGGTTAAAAGAGCGAGACTTCGGGGGAGAGAGGATAAAACAGCGAAGCTTCGGGGGAGAGAGGTTAAAACAGCGAGACTCTAGGAGAGAGAGGTTAAAACAGCGAGACATCGGGGGAGAGAGGTTAAAACAGCGAGACTTTGGGAGAGAGAGGTTAAAACAGCGAGACATCGGGAGAGAGGTTAAAACAGCGAGACTTCGGGAGAGAGAGGTTAAAACAGCGAGACTTCGGGAGAGAGAGGTTAACACAGCGAGACTTCGGGAGGGAGAGGTTAAAACAGCGAGACATCGGGGGAGAGGTTAAAACTGCGAGACATCGGGGGAGAGAGGTTAAAACTGCGAGACATCGGGGGAGAGAGGTTAAAACAGCGAGACATCGGGGGAGAGAGGATAAAACAGCGAGACATCGGGGGAGAGGTTAAAACAGCGAGACTTCGAGAGAGAGGTTAAAACAGCGAGACTTCGAGAGAGAGGTTAAAACAGAGAGACTTCGGGAGAGAGAGGTTAAAACAGCGAGACTCTAGGAGAGAGAGGTTAAAACAGCGAGACTTCGGGAGAGAGAGGTTAAAACAGCGAGACTTCGGGAGAGAGAGGTTAACACAGCGAGACTTCGGGAGGGAGAGGTTAAAACAGCGAGACATCGGGGGAGAGGTTAAAACTGCGAGACATCGGGGGAGAGAGGTTAAAACTGCGAGACATCGGGGGAGAGAGGTTAAAACAGCGAGACATCGGGGGAGAGAGGATAAAACAGCGAGACATCGGGAGAGAGAGGTTAAAACAGCGAGACTTCGAGAGAGAGGTTAAAACAGCGAGACTTCGAGAGAGAGGTTAAAACAGAGAGACTTCGGGAGAGAGAGGTTAAAACAGCGAGACTCTAGGAGAGAGAGGTTAAAACAGCGAGACTTCGGGAGAGAGAGGTTAAAACAGCGAGACTTCGGGAGAGAGAGGTTAAAACAGCGAGACTTCGGGAGAGAGAGGTTAAAACATCACGATTTCGGGGGAGAGAGGTTAAAACAGCGAAGCTTCGGGGGAGAGAGGTTAAAACAGCGAGACTCTAGGAGAGAGAGGTTAAAACAGCGAGACATCGGGAGAGAGAGGTTAAAACAGCGAGACTTCGGGAGAGAGAGGTTAAAACAGCGAGACATCGGGAGAGAGAGGTTAAAACAGCGATACTCTAGGAGAGAGAGGTTAAAACAGCGAGACATCGGGGGAGAGGTTAAAACAGCGAGACTTCGGGAGAGAGGTTAAAACAGCGAGACATCGGGAGAGAGAGGTTAAAACAGCGAGACATCGGGAGAGAGAGGTTAAAACAGCGAGACATCGGGAGAGAGAGGTTAAAACAGCGAGACATCGGGGGAGAGAGGTTAAAGCAACGAGACTTCGGGAGAGAGAGGTTAAAACAGCGAGACTTCGGGAGAGAGAGGTTAAAACAGCGAGACTTCGGGAGAGAGAGGTTAAAACAGCGAGACTTCGGGCGACAGAGGTTAAAACAACGAGACTTCGGGAGAGAGAGGTTAAAACAACGAGACTTCGGGAGAGAGAGGTTAAAACAGCGAGACTTCGGGAGAGAGAGGTTAAAACAGCGAGACTTTGGGAGAGAGAGGTTAAAACAGCGAGATTTTGGGAGAGAGAGGTTAAAACAGCGAGACTTCGGGAGAGAGAGGTTAACACAGTGAGACTTCGGGGGAGAGGTTAAAACAGCGAGACATCGGGGGAGAGGTTAAAACAGCGAGACTTCGGGAGAGAGGGGTTAACACAGCGAGACATCGGGGGAGAGGTTAAAACAGCGAGACATCGGGGGAGAGGTTAAAACAGTGAGACTTCGGGAGAGAGAGGTTAAAACAGCGAGACATCGGGGGAGAGGTTAAAACAGCGAGACTTCGGGAGAGAGAGGTTAACACAGCGAGACATCGGGGGAGAGGTTAAAACAGCGAGACTTCGGGGGAGAGGTTAAAACAGCGAGACTTCGGGAGAGAGAGGTTAAAACAGCGAGACTTCGGGAGAGAGAGGTTAAAACAGCGAGACTTCAGGAGAGAGAGGTTAAAACAGCGATACTCTAGGAGAGAGAGGTTAAAACAGCGAGACATCGGGAGAGAGAGGTTAAAACAGCGAGACATCGGGAGAGAGAGGTTAAAACAGCGAGACTTCGGGAGAGAGAGAGGTTAAAACAACGAGACTCTAGGAGAGAGGTTAAAACAGCGAGACTTCGGGAGAGAGGTTAAAACAGCGAGACTTCGGGAGAGAGGTTAAAACAGCGAGACTTCGGGAGAGAGAGGTTAAAACAGCGAGACTCTGGGAGAGAGAGGTTAAAACAGCGAGACTCTAGGAGAGAGAGGTTAAAACAGCGAGACTTCGGGCGAGAGAGGTTAAAACAGCGAGACTTCGGGAGAGCGGTTAATACAGCGATACTCTAGGAGAGAGAGGTTAAAACAGCGAGACTTCGGGAGAGAGAAGTTAAAACAGCGAGACTTCGGGAGAGAGGGGTTAAAACAGCGAGACTTCGGGAGAGAGGTTAAAACAGCGAGACATCGGGGGAGAGGTTAAAACAGCGAGACTTCGGGAGAGAGAGGTTAAAACAGCGAGACTTCGGGAGAGAGAGGTTAAAACAGCGAGACTTCGGGAGAGCGGTTAAATCAGCGAGACTTCGGGAGAGAGAGGTTAAAACAGCGAGACTTCGGGAGAGAGAGGTTAACGCAGCGAGACTTCAGGAGAGAGGTTAAAACAGCGAGACTTCGGGAGAGCGGTTAAAACAGCGATACTCTAGGAGAGAGAGGTTAAAACAGCGAGACTTCGGGAGAGAGATGTTAAAACAGCGAGACTTCGGGAGAGAGGGGTTAAAACAGCGAGACTTCGGGAGAGAGGTTAAAACAGCGAGACATCGGGGTAGAGGTTAAAACAGCGAGACTTCGGGAGAGAGAGGTTAAAACAGCGAGACTTCGGGAGAGAGAGGTTAAAACAGCGAGACTTCGGGAGAGCGGTTAAAACAGCGAGACTTCGGGAGAGAGAGGTTAAAACAGCGAGACTTCGGGAGAGAGAGGTTAACGCAGCGAGACTTCAGGAGAGAGGTTAAAACAGTGAGACTTCGGGGGAGAGGTTAAAACAGCGAGACTTCGGGAGAGAGAGGTTAAAACAGCGAGACTTCGGGAGAGAGAGGTTAACACAGCGAGACTTCGGGAGGGAGAGGTTAAAACAGCGAGACATCGGGGGAGAGGTTAAAACAGCGAGACTTCGGGAGAGAGGGGTTAAAACAGCGAGACTTCGAGAGAGAGGTTAAAACAGCGAGACTTCGGGAGAGAGAGGTTAAAACAGCGAGACTCTAGGAGAGAGAGGTTAAAACAGCGAGACTCCAGGAGAGAGAGTTTAAAACAGCGAGACTTCGGGAGAGAAAGGTTAAAACAGCGAGACTTCGGGAGAGAGAGGTTAAAACAGCGAGACTTCGGGAGAGAGAGGTTAAACATCACGATTTCGGGGGAGAGAGGTTAAAACAGCGAAGCTTCGGGGGAGAGAGGTTAAAACAGCGAGACTCTAGGAGAGAGAGGTTAAAACAGCGAGACATCGGGAGAGAGAGGTTAAAACAGCGAGACTTCGGGAGAGAGAGGTTAAAACAGCGAGACATCGGGAGAGAGAGGTTAAAACAGCGACACTCTAGGAGAGAGAGGTTAAAACAGCGAGACATCGGGGGAGAGGTTAAAACAGCGAGACTTCGGGAGAGAGGTTAAAACAGCGATACTCTAGGAGAGAGAGGTTAAAACAGCGAGACATCGGGAGAGAAAGGTTAAAACAGCGAGACATCGGGAGAGAGAGGTTAAAACAGCGAGACTTCCGGAGGGAGAGGTTAAAACAGCGAGACATCGGGGGAGAGGTTAAAACAGCGAGACATTGGGGGAGAGAGGTTAAAACAGCGAGACATCGGTGGAGAGAGGTTAAAACAGCGAAACATCGGGGGAGAGAGGTTAAAACAGCGAGACTCAGGGAGAGAGAGGTTAAAACAGCGAGACTCAGGGAGAGAGAGGTTAAAACAGCGAGACTCCGGGAGAGAGAGGTTAAAACAGCGAGACTTCGGGGGAGAGAGGTTAAAACAGTGAGACATCGGGAGAGAGAGGTTAAAACAGCGAGACATCGGGGGAGAGGTTAAAACAGCGAGACTTCGGGAGAGAGAGGTTAAAACAGCGAGACTTCGGGAGAGAGAGGTTAAAACAACGAGACTCTAGGAGAGAGGTTAAAACAGCGAGACTTCGGGAGAGAGGTTAAAACAGCGAGACTTCGGGAGAGAGGTTAAAACAGCGAGACTTCGGGAGAGAGAGGTTAAAACAGCGAGACTCTAGGAGAGAGAGGTTAAAACAGTGAGACTCTAGGAGAGAGAGGTTAAAACAGCGAGACTTCGGGCGAGAGAGGTTAAAACAGCGAGACTTCGGGAGAGCGGTTAGAACAGCGATACTCTAGGAGAGAGAGGTTAAAACAGCGAGACTTCGGGAGAGAGAAGTTAAAACAGCGAGACTTCGGGAGAGAGGGGTTAAAACAGCGGGACTTCGGGAGAGAGGTTAAAACAGCGAGACATCGGGGGAGAGGTTAAAACAGCGAGACTTCGGGAGAGAGAGGTTAACGCAGTGAGACTTCAGGAGAGAGGTTAAAACAGCGAGACTTCGGGGGAGAGGTTAAAACAGCGAGACTCTAGGAGAGAGAGGTTAAAACAGCGAGACATCGGGGGAAAGGTTAAAACAGCGAGACTTCGGGAGAGAGAGGTTAAAACAGCGAGACTTCGGGCGACAGAGGTTAAAACAACGAGACTTCGGGAGAGAGAGGTTAAAACAGCGAGACTTCGGGAGAGAGAGGTTAAAACAGCGAGACTTCAGGAGAGAGAGGTTAAAACAGCGAGACTTCGGGAGAGAGAGGTTAAAACAGCGAGACATCGGGGGAGAGGTTAAAACAGCGAGACTTCGGGAGAGAGAGGTTAAAACAGCGAGACTTCGGGAGAGAGAGATTAACGCAGCGAGACTTCAGGAGAGAGGTTAAAACAGCGAGACTTCGGGGGAGAGGTTAAAACAGCGAGACTCTAGGAGAGAGAGGTTAAAACAGCGAGACATCGGGGGAAAGGTTAAAATAGCGAGACTTCGGGAGAGAGAGGTTAAAACAGTGAGACTTCGGGAGAGAGAGGTTAAAACAGCGAGACTTCAGGAGAGAGAGGTTAAAACAGCGAAACATCGGGGGAGAGAGGTTAACACAGCGAGACACCGGGGGAGAGGTTAAAACAGCGAGACTTCGGGGGAGAGGTTAAAACAGCGAGACTTCGGGAGAGAGAGGTTAAAACAGCGAGACTTCGGGAGAGAGAGGTTAAAACAGCGAGACTTCAGGAGAGAGAGGTTAAAACAGTGAGACATTGGGGGAGAGGTTAAAACAGCGAGACATCGGGGGAGAGGTTAAAACAGCGAGACTCTAGGAGAGAGAGGTTAAAACAGCGAGACATCGGGAGAGAGGTTAAAACAGCGAGACTTCGGGAGAGAGAGGTTAAAACAGCGAGACTTCGGGAGAGAGAGGTTAACACAGCGAGACTTCGGGAGGGAGAGGTCAAAACAGCGAGACATCGGGGGAGAGGTTAAAACGGTGAGACATCGGGGGAGAGAGGTTAAAACAGCGAGACATCGGGGGAGAGAGGTTATAACAGCGAAACATCGGGGGAGAGAGGTTAAAACAGCAAGACTCAGGGAGAGAGAGGTTAAAACAGCGAGACTTCGGGAGAGAGAGGTTAAAACAGTGAGACTTCGGGGGAGAGAGGTTAAAACAGCGAGACTCAGGGAGAGAGAGGTTAAAACAGCGAGACTTCAGGAGATGAAACAACATGAATGCATGAGGTAAAACAGCGAGAGTGCAGGGGGTAAAACAGCGAGAGTGCAGGAGGTGAAACAGCGAGAGTGCATGAGGTAACATATCGGGAGGTAAGGACATGAAACAGCGCGAGTGAAGAGACAGTCGGGAGATTGAAAACAGTGCGAGTACAGTAATATAAATTTCTAAACATACACATGGAAAGCAAGAATTTATAGGCACAGGAAAGGGAGCTGATTTGTGAGTAAGGGCAAAAGATTTCTATTTTCTACTAATCTCCGGTTTATCGTGAATAGTACAAGATTAAGGTTAAAATAAGTAAAAGGAACTAAAGTTTAAGCAAAAGAAGTGATTTAAAAGTTTAAGGTTAAGGTTAAGGCAGGACAGCTCAGCCAAGCTGAATGCCCGTCCTGTGGAATGTGGAGAGGCATGGACACTCCATGTGACCCAGCCGAGCCCTTTGTGCAGGAAGTGTCACTGGCTGCACAAGCTTGAGCTCCGCGTATCAGAGCTTGAGCAGCGGTTGGAGTCACTGAGGTGCATCCATGAGGTAGAGAACTAGGTGGATAGCACGTTCAGAGAGGCGGTTACACCACAAGTTAGGGGCAAGCAGGCAGATAGGGAATGGGTGACCGCCAGGCAGTCCAAGAGAAGCAGGCAGGTATTGCAGGAGTCTCCAGAGATACCACTCACTAACTTGCTTTCGATTCTGGATATCAGTTAGGGTGATGGATCCTTGGAGGAGTGCAGCAAGTTCCAAGCCCCTGTCACCACCGGTGGCCCAGCTGTACAGAAGAGGAGGAAGAAGAGTGGAAGGGCAGCACCGATTGGGGATTCTTTAGTTAGAGGAGCAGACAGGTGTTTCTGCAGCCGTCAATGTGACTCCAGGATGGTTTGTTGCCTCCCTAGTGCTCGGGTCCAGAATGTCACAGAGCGGCTGCAGGACGTTTTTGTGGGGGAGGGTGAACAGCCAGAGGTCATGGTCCACATTGGTCCGAATGACGAAAGGAGATGTGGTCGTGCATCAGAATCAGCTAAAATCACCACCGTCAACACCCCTTTGTCCTTTTGTCTATGACATCTTTGGCAATCTCTTCTTTGCCTCCACCTATCACTGGCCCTCTACCCAGCTCTACCTGTCTCACCCACCTTCAACCAGCTTATATTCCACCTCATTTCTATATTTTTTAGTTCTGATGAAGAGTCATTCGGACTTGAAACGTTAACTGTATTCCTCTCCGCAGATGCTGTCAGCCTGCTGAGTTTTTCCAGGTATTTTTGTTTTTGTTTCAGACTGGAATCAAAGGTTGGTGGGAAAAACAGTAGCTGAACAATGGGCTAGCTTCAAAGAAGAGATGGTTTGGGCACAGTCAAGGTATGTTCCCTCAAAAGGGAAGGGTAGGACAAACAAATCCAGAGCTCCCTGGATGACAAAGGAGATAGAAAAAGTGTGCCTATGACAGGTGTCAGGTAGAAAATACAATTGAGAACCAAGCTGAATACAGAAGGTTCAGAAGGGATGTGAAAAAGCAAATGCGAGAAGCAAAGAGGGATTTTGAAAAAAGACAGTCAGTGAACATAAAAGGAAATCACAAAGTATTCTATAAGCACATCAATAGTAAAAGGAGGGGCAAGGCCTATTAGGGACCAAAAAGGGGATTTTACACGTAGAGGTAAGAGACATGGCTGAGGTGTTAAATTAACAATTTGCATCTGTCTTTACCTACGAGGCAGATGCTATCCAGGCCATGGTGACTGAGGAGGAAATTCAGTCACTAGAAGGGTTTAAAATTGATAAGGATGTATTGGATAAGTTGTCGGTACTTAGAGTTGATAAGGCACCCGGACCGGATGAAATGAATCCAAGAATATTGAAGGTGATGAAAGTGGAAATTGCAGAGACACTGGCAATAATCTTTCAATGTTCCCTGGATTCAGGACTGGAGAATTGCAAACATTATGCCCTTGTTCAAAAAAGGTTGTAAAGATCTGCCCTGCATCTACAGACCAGTCAATTTAACTTGGATGGTGGGGAAACTTCTAGAAACAGCTATTCAGGATAGAATTAATAGTCACATGGAAAAATGTGGATTGATTCAGAAGAGTCAGCATGGATTTGTTAAAGGAAAATCATGTCTAACTAACTTGTTGGAGTTTTTTGAAGCGGTAACAGGGATGGTTGATGGGGGCAAGGCCGTTGATGTGGTGTACATAGGCTTCCAAAGGCGTTCGATACAGAATTGTCCTCCTGAGGAGGACAGTGTAGAACTTCAAAAGGACATTGACACAATGCTGGAGTGGGCAGATAGGTGGCAGATGAAGTTCAATGTGGAGAAGTGCGAGGTATGCACTTTGGTACAAAGAACGTGGAGAGACAGTATAAAATAAAGGATACTATTCAAAAGGGTGTCCATGAGCAGAGACACCTGTGTGTATATGTACGTAAGTCATTAAAGGTGGCAGGACAGGTAGAGAGAGCTGTTCCTAAAGCATACAGTATTCTAGGCTTCATTAATAGGGGCATAGAGTACAAGAGCAGGGAGGTTATGATGACCTTATATTGACTAGCCAGTAATATAAAAGAAGATTGCCAAGAGTATTTTTTAGATATATAAAGGGTAAGAGAGAGGCAAAAGTGAACATTGGGCCGCTGGAAAATTATGCTGGAGAAGTAGTAGTGGGGAACAAAGAAATGGCGGAGGAACTGAATAGGTACTTTGCATCAGTCTTCACGGTGGAAGACATGAGTAACATCTGCAAAGTTCAAGAGAGTCGGGATCCAGAGGTGAGAATGGTGGCCATTACCAAGGAGAAGGTGTTAGGAAAACTGGAAGGTCTGAAGGTGGATAAATCACCTGGATCAGATGGATTACACCCCAGAGTTCTGAAGGAGATAGCTGAAGAGATAGTGGAGGCGTTAGTGGTGATCTTTCAGGAACCACTGGAGTCAGGGAGGGTCCCAGAGGACTGGAAAACTGCAAATGTAACCCCCCTGTTTAAGAAGGGAGTGAGGCAAAAGATGGGAAATTACAGGCCGATTAGCCTGACTTCAGTCATTGGTAAGATTTTAGAGTCCATTATTAAGGATGAAATTTCAGAATACTTGGAAGTGTGTGGTAAAATAGGGCAAAGTCAGCATGGTTTCATCAAGGGGAGGTCATGCCTGACAATTCTGTTAGAATTCTTTGAGGAGGTAACGAGCAGGTTAGACAAAGGAGAGCCAATGGACTTTGGCTCTCTACTTGGACTTCCAGAAGGCCTTTGACAAGGTGCCGCACAGGAGGCTGCTCAGTAAGATAAGAGCCCATGGTGTTAGAGGCAAGGTACTAGCATGGATAGAAGATTGGCTGTCTGGCAGGAGGCAGAGAGTGGGGATAAGGGGGTCCTTCTCAGGATGGCAGCCGGTGACTAGTGGAGTTCCTCAGGGGTCAGTGTTGGGACCAAAACTTTTCACTTTATATATTAATGATCTAGATGAAGGAACTGAGGGCATTCTGGCTAAGTTTGCAGATGATACAAAGATCGGTGGAGGGACAGATAGTATTGAGGAGGTGGGGAGGCTGCAGAAGGATTTAGACAGGTTAGGAGAATGGGCAAAGAAGTGGCAGATGGAATACAAGTGTGAGGTCATGCACTATGGTTGGAAGAATAGAGGCATAGACTATTTTCTAAATGGGGAGAGAATTCAGAAATCAGGAGTGCAGAGGGACTTGGGAGTCCTAGTCCAGGATTCTCTTAAGGTTAACTTGCAGGTTGAGTCGGTAGTTAGGAAGGCAAATGCAATGTTGGCATTTATTTCAAGAGGACTAGAATATAAAAGCAGGAATGTGCTGCTGAGGCTTTATAAGGCTCTGGTCAGACCACATTTAGAATATTGTGAGCAATTTTGGTCCCCGTATCTCAAGAAGGATGTGCTAGCCCTGGAGAGGGTCCAGAGGAAGTTCACGAGAACGATCCCAGGAATGAAAGGCTTAACATATGAGGAATGTTTGAGGACTCTGGGTCTATACCCGATGGAGTTTAGAAGGATGAGGGGGGATCTGATTGAAACTTACAGAATACTGAAAGAAAAACAGAATTATCTGGAAAAACTCAGCAGGTCTGGCAGCATCAGTGGAGAAGAAAAGAATTGACGTTTCGAGTCCTCATGACCCTTCAGCAGAACTGAGTAAAGTTAGGAGAGGGGTGAAATATAAACTGGTTTAAGGTGGGAGGGGGGAGGGGTGGTGGGGGGAGAGAGGTTGTGGCGGGGTGTGGTTGTAGGGACAAGCAAGCAGTGATAGGAGCAGATAATCAAAAGACGTCACAGACAAAGGAATGAAGAGGTGTTGAAGGTGGTGATGTTATCTAAGAGAATGTGCTAATTAAGAATGGATGGCAGGACACTCAAGGTACAGCTCTTGGAAAGACAGGGCATTACAGGTATAGATTTAAAAATAATGTAAATAGGTGGGAAAAGAAAAATCTATATAAATTATTGGAAAAAACAAAAGGGAGGGGGAAGAAATGGAAAGGGGGTGGGGATGGGGGAGGGAGTTCAAGATCTAAAGTTGTTGAATTCAATATTCAGTCCGGAAGGCTGTAAAGTGCCTAGTCGGAAGATGAGGTGCTGTTCCTCCAGTTTGCGTTGGGCTTCACTGGAACAATGCAGCAAGCCAAGGACAGACATATGGGCAAGAGAACAGGGTGGAGTGTTAAAATGGAAAGCGACAGGGAGGTTTGGGTCTTTCTTGCGGACAGACCGCAGGTGTTCTGCAAAGCGGTCGCCCAGTTTGCATTTGGTCTCTCCAATGTGGAGGAGACCGCATTGGGAGCAACGAATGCAGTAGACTAAGTTAGGGGAAATGCAAGTGAAATGCTGCTTCACTTGAAAGGAGTGTTTGGGCCCTTGGACGGTGAGGAGAGAGGAAGTGAAGGGGCAGGTGTGGCATCTTCTGCGTGGGCATGGGGAGGTGCCATAGGTGGGGGTTGAGGAGTAGGGGGTGATGGAGGAGTGGACCAGGGTGTCCCGGAGGGAACGATCCCTACGGAATGCCACCGGGGGGGTGAAGGGAAGATGTGTTTGGTGGTGGCATCATGCTGGAGTTGGCGGAAATGGCGGAGGATGATCCTTTGAATGCGGAGGCTGGTGGGGTGATAAGTGAGGACAAGGGGGAAGGACAAGGATACTGAAAGGCCTGGATAGAGTGGATGTGGTGAAGATTTTTCCATTAGTAGGAGAGACGAGGACCCGAGGGCACAGCCTCAGAGTAAAGGGAAGACCTTTTAGAACAGAGATGAGGAGAAACTTCTTTAGCCAGAGAGTGGTGAATCTATGGCATTCATTGCCACAGAAGGCTGTGGAGGCCAGGTCATTGAGTGCACTTAAGACCGAGATAGGTAGGTTCTTGATTGGTAAGGGGATCAAAGGTAATGGGGAGAATGGGTTTGAGAAACTTATCAGCCATGATTGAATGGCAGAGCAGACTTGATGGGCCAAATGGCCTAATTTCTGCTCCTATGTCTTATGGTCTTATGGTCTATATAAGACCTCAGCTGGAGTATTGTGTACAGTTCTGGGTGCCACACTATAAGAAGGATGTGAACACATTGGTAAGAGTGCAGAACAGGTTTACGAGAATGGTTCCAGGGATGAGACACTTCAATTATGAGGAAAGACTGGAGAAGTTGGGACTGTTTTCCTTGGAGAGGAGAAGGTAAGGGGAGACTTGATAGAAGTTTTCAAAATCATGAGGCCTCTGGACTGAGTAGCTAGGGAGAAATTGTTCCCATTCATAATCAGATCGAGAACCAGAGGGCACAGTCTTTAAGTGTGTTGCAAAGGAAGTAGATGCGAGGTGAGAAAAACTTTTTCACACAGTGAGTAATTAGGGTTTGGAATGCTCTGCGTGAGTGTGTGGTGGAGGTAGGTTCAATTGAGGCATTCAGGAGGGCATTGGATGATTATTTAAATAGAAACAATGTGCAGGGTTATGGGGAAAAGGCAGGAGATTGGCACTAAGTTAAAATGCTCAGAGAGCTGGTGCAGACACGATGGGCCAAATGGCCTCACTCTATAATGTAACAGTTCTGTGATTTTCTCTTGACAGACGTCCCAAATCTTCTGACTTCCTTGCCAGAGTCCAGCACTGCTCCCATATGAATCTAAAAACTTCCTTCAACTCCTTCAACGCAATGCAGTATTTCTATTAATCCTGCATCAGCAAAAGCAAAGTCATCAGATCCTCACCAGAAAGTTGAATGCTGATAAATAATACCTCCAACAATGCTTTGTGAACAAATTCTACACTGACATCTTGTTTTGTGACACTGATGGAGCTTCCTTCATGCCTCGTGTGTGCTTTGCCTGAAGGCAGGTCCTTGGTTCATTGCTGATGCTTCATCCTGAGCTGTTTTCTTTGCAGTTTTTGTCAGTGGAGGTTTGCCATTGCCTTCCTCAGGGCTAGGGTGAGGATGCAGGTCCCAAGTTTGCCTCAGCCCATACAGGAATCAAAACCACGCTGTTGGTGTTAAACTGACCCACCTGCTTGTCATCTAGCCAACTGAGATAACCAGCCCCTCAGAGCTTCCTACTCTTCTTCAAATAGTGCCATGAGACCTTTAATATCCATCTCAATGACTTGAAGATAAGTGGAGCTTCATCCGACATCTAATTGAAGGGTGTGGAATTTTTCTGGCACAGCCGATGGTAAATGCTGAGTTGTTCAAATTAGAAGTGTGAGGTGATGCATTTTGGTAGGAAGAACATGAACAGACAATATAAAATAAGGGGTGAAATTTTGAAGGAGCTGTAGGAGCAGAAAGACTTGGGTATCTATATGCATAGATTAATGAAGGTGGCAGGACAGGTGGAGAAAGCAGTTAATAAAGCATATAGTATCCTGGGCTTCATTAATAGGAGCAAAGAGTACAAGAGCAAGCCTGTTATGCTGAATTTATATAAGACACTCATTAGACATCAATTGGAGTATTGTGTATAATTATGTGTGCCACATTATAGGAAGGATGTGAACACGTTGGAGAGAGTACAGAAGAAGTTTACAAGAATCCTTCTAGGCATGAGAAACTTCAGCTATGAGGATGGATTGAAGAGGTTGGGACTGTTCTCCTTGGAGAGAAGAAGATTGAGAGGAGATTTGATAGAGATGTTCAAAATCATGAGGGGTTTGGACAGAGTAGATAGGGAGAAGCTGTTGCCACTCATTAAAGGATCAAGAACAAGCAGGCACAGATTTAAAGTGATTGGCAAATGAAGCAAGTGTGATGTGAGAAAAAACTTTCTCTTGCAACGAGTGGTTCGGGTCTAGAATGCTCTGCCTGAAGCGTGGTGGAAGCAAGTTCAATTGAGGCATTTGAGGACATTAGATGATTATTTGAATAGAAACAATGTTTCAGGGTACGGGGAAAAGGCAGGGCAATGGCACTAAGTCATCATGCTCATTTGGAGAGCCGGTGCAGACATGATGGGCTGAATGGCTTCCTTCTGTGCCATTAAGATTCTGTGATTCAAAGGGAAACTTGAAACAACTGCCACAACTTTTTTGGCAGTTTGTATAAATTTTGAGATGTGTGTCTTGAATTCAGCAGTGATAAGACCACCAAGTCTTTTTACAAAACTAAATTGAACATTTATTAAAAAGAAAATTGATTTTTAAGCACATATCTATGTCTACAAATTACTACGATAGTAACTTCTCAATCCCCTACTTAATCTGACTCCCAGTTACACTTCCATTAAGGCAACAGGAAGATGCATAGATTTTAAAAGACCCAGGCAGGGTGACACACAATACCCTGAACCAGTCCAATTCAAACTGAGTTTTCTTAACTTCAGTTCTTTGAAAACAGCAGCTTGAGGCATAGATTATGGAGGCTTCTTACACTTGTTAGACCTTAAAAATACTTATCCTTACACACAGCCTTCATTCTTTTTATACATATTTTCCCCTTTGAATGCAAATTCCCACTGTTTAACTGTGTCTTTGGACTTTACCTTTCTGATAATAAAAATCTCTCATAGCACTAAGTTTTACCAGTAACCTTTTGGAAAAAGTAAACACAATGTTTCTAAACTTTACTTGGCCCGGTGACACATTTCACTCCTCCTTGAAAACAATCTAGCCCAGTTTATTTAAAAATGCAAATGTATTTTCACACCTTACATTCTAAACTTCCCCCATGTTTACCATTTAATCCAATTAAGTCTCTCTCTCACACACAGACACACATATCTCTATTTTACCACAAATTCCAATAACATTATGAGAATTATTATATCTTCCTGACATCTATGACTATGCACTGCAGTGTTAAACTAGATTGATAAATCGGTAAATTGTTGTCCATGCTTATTCTTTTGGCTGGCTCATTGTCTTGGTCTGTAACATAGGGGAACAATGTAAGGATAGAGGGAACAGCTTTCAAAAAGGGACAAAATGAAGAGCGAATAGAAGTAGAATAAGTTATATTTAAATGTTAAATATAAAATCTAACTCACATTTGAAGGGAACTAACCATAACT
Organism: Cetorhinus maximus; assembly: GCF_964194155.1. NCBI lineage: Eukaryota > Metazoa > Chordata > Chondrichthyes > Lamniformes > Cetorhinidae > Cetorhinus > Cetorhinus maximus. Next base: position 18,293 of record NW_027597210.1, on the reverse strand, counting down.
AAACTTGAGATTTTGCCACAGATTCATTATTTAACCCTCTGAGATTAAGCGTGTTTTTAATAGGCAACCATTCTATCACCTTTACTGCTTTAAGCAGTTTGTGAGCAGGGTGCTTTTAATGTTGACGTGACTTCAGTAAGACACACCTGCTTATGGAAATTCAGAACCTAGTGAATCCTTTAGCGGCCTTTGGAATACAATACATGAACCAGGCAGGTCTGTTGGCAGGCAAGGCGTTAGTAATGACTGACCTATATACTTTGGTAAACATAACATTGCATATGAGGGAAAACATTGTTACATGGATATATAATGGATGGAATTAACAGTTGCTCATGTAGAAAGTAGCTTGAAATCATCAGTTTTTTTCACTTTAATGTTGATACAATGTAGAAAAGCAAATTAAATGTTGGGTGAGATCATCAGAAAATGGAGCACAGGTCTAGATGAAGAGTCATTCGCACTCGAAACGTTAACAGTGTTCCTCTCCGCAGATGTTGTCGGACCTGCTGAGCTTTTCCAGCTATTTTTGTTTTTGCTACAGAAATTCTGCTGAGTTCAGACCACATTTGGGAATACTGGTAATCCAGGAGTAAGTGTAAGAAAAGGAATAATTACCAGAATAAGTAATAGAGTCAAAGACAACAAAGTATTGAAAATGCAGCTCTGAAGAATTCATACGGACTCGAAACGTTAACTCTGTTTCTCTCTCCACAGAGAGACCAGCTGAGTTTTTCCAGCATTTTCTGTTTTTATTTAAAATGCATTTGTCTCCTGAGAGGGTTGAGCAGGGAATCTGGGAGAGGCTCAGTTTTGAATGGCAAAAAAATTATCTTTCAATCATGTTTAACTTTTTCAATTTACCGTCAATGACCGTTATTGTTCCATGAGGAACTTCAGGATATTTCCAACTATTTAGGAGCTTTGGCTGCTTGAGAAAGATGATGATTGGAGATGCATCATGAATGGTTATTTTTTCAATGCCTGAAAGCAAACTGCATCCTGAGAAGTTGGAGTGTGAAATAAGACACATTCCTGAAATGTCACTTTCCCCTTCACAGAAAGTGAAGTCTCTTTTTGAAAAGTGTCTCCGCGACAAAACACCAGGAGGAGTTTGAGACTTTGTCTCCCTTGACTATGAATGGGGAAAGTTGAGACAATTGAGGGATTTGAAGACTTGGATCAGCTTTTTAATGCATTGGGAGATCAAGAACAATGGGAGATCAGCTGCTCGCTGATGATTGGACAATCGCAGCTCAGTGCGCCGTGTCCGGCTGCAGTGATTGGCTGAGCCGGCGGGGTACGCGCATCCCACGCACCTGGTGAGGAGTGGGCGGGGCGCGGCCTTGATGGCGGATTCTCAGGTAATGAAGAGAGCGTTAAATGTGCTGTAAAAGTCCCATCTGGACAATCTCATGTGGCCTCACGACCAGCTCTAATTCGGTGCGTCAACAATTTGCATTGCTTCTTGAAATAAAATTGCATCAGACGAAACCAAGTGTCACAAAAGTGGAACAATATGGATCAGTGTGTGAAGCCCCTTTAGCAAAATGCTGTTGGTGTCATTTATAATCCACATTTAAATTAGGAATTTAATAGTTCATGTAGCAAGCTGTGCTTAAAAACAGGCTGAGCTGTCATGGACTTGGAAAGGCATAAATCAATCAATCAATCAATATAAAATAAGGGGTGAAATTTTGAAGGGGGTGCAGGAGCAGAAAAACCTGGGTGTATATGTGCGTAGATCATTGAAGGTGGTAGGACAGGTGGAGAGAGCAGTGAATAAAGCAAATAGTATCCTGGGCTTTAATAATAGGGAAATAGGGCACCAGAGCAGGGAGGTTATTATATTTTATATATGAATTTATATAAGACACTGGTTAGACCACAGCTGGAGTATTGTGTACAATTCTGGGTGCCACATTATAGGGAAGATGTGAACACATTGGAGAGAGTGTAGAAGAGGATCACAAGAATGAGGATTGAGAAACGTCAGCTGTAAAGATAGATCAGAAAAACTGGGACCATTTCTCTTGGAGGGAGAAGGCAAGAGGAGATTTGATAGAGATATTCAAAATCATGAGGGGGCTGGACAGAGTGGAGAAGGTGAACCATTTTCTGCTCGTAAAAGGATCAAGAACCAGAAGGCACAGATTTAAAGTGATTTGCAAAAGAAGCAAATGCGATGTTTGTATTCAAATATTCAATGTGCAGGTGTATGGGGAAAAGGCAGAGCAATGGCACTGGGTCATAATGCTCATTTGGAGAGCTGGTGCAGACATGATGGGCCGAATGGCCTCCTTCTGTGCCGCAGTGATTCTGTCCTTCATCTACCATAAACAGGTTAACTTTTGGACCAACTGAAATTTATTTCCTCACCCACTTTCCATTAATATTGGCTTCATTGAACCAAACCATCCAGAGCTGAGCATCTAACTCTAAACCTTTTATTCCACAGTTCGCATATCTCTATATAGATATGGCTAGATATCTAGAGATATTCTATCTCTGTAACATTGTCTGACTCTCCCTATATCAGCCCATCTGCCTCAAAAAGCTTCCTTCAAAAACCTTTGTCACCTGTACAAAAACAGAAACACCTGGAAAAACTCAGCAGGCACAGCAGCATCGGCGGAGAAGAACAAAGCTGACGCTTCAAGTCCTCATGACCCTTCATCTCCGCTGATGCTGCCGGGCCTGCTGAGTTTTTCCAGGTGTTTCTGTTTTTGTTTTGGAATTCCAGCATCCGCAGTTTTTTGTTTTCATCTTTGTCACCTGTAACCTAACTATTACAATGCTCTCCTGGCAAGCTTTTCATCCTCTACCCTCTTTAAACTTAAGCTTGTAAAATCCTGCTGTGTGCATTCTATCCAGCAGCAAGTTCCACTCACCCATTGTTCCTGACCTTGCTGATCTACCATTCTTCTTGATCTCCCAATGCAGTAAAATTCTTATTCAAGTCCTCAAATCCCTTAATTTCCTCAACTTTCCCCATTTTTGTAACCTGTCTCCTCATGAAATCTACTGTTTTGGCCCCATGTCATGTGCCTTTTTTGTCCCATTATCCATGATGACTTTCAGTCACCGACAGTCTAGACTGTGGAATTTGCACTCTAAGTTTCTCCACCTTTCTATCTCCTTATATCTTATCTTTGATTAAGCTTCTAACCACCCCATCTAATTGTCCCTTCTTTGACAAGGTATCCATTTTCCTCCTGCCTCCATCAACCACCTTCTAACAAGTTCCACGTTAAAGATGCTATATGAATAGATGTTATCTGTCTCAGTGTACCAGTTTGTAGTTGTCAATAAAATTTTATAATCATAGATTACCAGCCTGTTAAAAACTACAATTTGTCGCTAACAAGGGGGATTTAAAAAAGTTTTTTTTGATTGTATGGTAGATACAGAGCATCATTATAACAGACTTTACCACAGGGTGTAAATGCATATTCACATCCATGACTGGTCAAATGAGGTATTCTCTGCATCATGCTCTCTACAGAGCAGAATTGAGAAATCTTATACCATTATCACACAACATCAACATTTCAGTAACATTGATAAATGTTTGAGAATTGACTATTTGTCTTCCTAAACTTGGAAATGATATATAGCATGAAGGGGGAGAAATAAAATACACTTTGGGATTGTCACATCTTCCAACCTTTTTGTCTCAAAATGGGTTGATGGCCTGATTTAAGAGTATCATACATCAAAAAGAGGTTACTGAGCTGTATTCATGGTGTTTGCACCCAGATGCTGTGTTTCCCATTGGTACTCTTTCTTACTTTAGTAACTACATCTTTGAACATTGCTGGATATATTAAGATGCATAATTAATTCTGAAGGCTGGTTCATTACTTACCCTTTTTAATTAGATAAAAAGGAGCTACAACCTATATAAACCGATTTCCAGAAGCGCTATTGTGTGAACAAGAGAATGACCTTAAATATGCTGCTTTTCTCCCACCGTGTTCACAAGAATTAGAAAGTATTAGAAAGTGTGGGAAAATTAATTGCTTATTTCTGCACAGAAAGCAAACATTTGAAAACAGTTTGGGCAATTATTTAATTGAATAATAATGTTAGAGGTGGCGTGCAGAGATCAGTGGATTCATTGAATACAAAACTACTAATGGCAATTTTATTTTGAAGCTTGATTTTCATCATATTCCTAAAAGATAATTCTGAAACAAGATAGAAGGAGCTTTAGAGGTCTAAAAGATAGTACTGAAATAGGTTGAAAGCTGAAAAGAGAGAAACACCATGAGAGAATGGATAATGGAGCCAAATGGGAATCGATGGCTGGCTAGATATAAAAAAAATCTGAGATTAAAGATAAAGTTGCTGGGAAAGAGCTGGTAAAATCTAAAGAAAAGAGGGTGAAGTTACTTGTCCTCTCTTTTCTATTTTCTAATATTTCTCTTTCCCAATTTTTTTATTGGCTTCACAATGCTGTTCGTAATATATATCAATGATTTGGATGTGAAGACCAAATGTAATATTTCCAAGTTCGGCTCGGTGGGAAAGTGTGTTGTGAGGAAGATGTAAAGCGGCTACAGGAGAATTTGACCACTTTGTGAGTGGGTAAGAACAGAATATAATGTGGCAGATAGAATATAATGTGAAAAAAATTGAGGCTATCCACTTTGGAAGAAGGAACAGATGTGCAGAGTATTTCCTAAATAGTAAGCGATTAGAAATGATAAGAGATTACATGCAGGTGCAACAGGCAATTAGGAAGCTAATGGAATGTTAGCCTTTATCAGCTATTAAGAGGATTTGAGCACAGGAATGAAGTCTTGCTTCAATTGTATAGAAGCTTGGTTAGACTGCACCTGGAGTACTGCATGCAGGTTTGGTTCCCTTACCTCAGAAAGGATATTATTGCCATAGAGGAAGTGCAACTAAGGTTCACCAGACTTGTTCTGGGGATGGTGGGATTGTCCAACGAAGAGAGGTTGGGGAAACTGGGTTTCTCGAGTTTTGAAGAATGAGGATGAAGAATGAAGAATTGAAACCTACAAAATACTTAAAGGAATAGACAGGGTAGATGCAGGTAAGATGTTTCCCCTGGTTGGGAAGTCTAGAACCAGGGGACACAATTTCAGAATAAGGGGGAAGCCACTTAGGACCAAGATGAGGAGAAATTTCTTCACTCAGAGGGTTGTGAGTCTTTGGAATTCTCTACCCCAGAGGGCCATGGAAGCTCAGTCATTGAGTCTATTTAAGGCAGAGATTGATAGTTTTCTGATTAACAATAACGTAAAGGGTTTTGGGGATAATGTAGGTAAAAGGCATTCAAGTGTTCGATCAGCCATGAACTTATTGAATGGCAGAGCAGGTTGAATGGCCTTCTCCTGTTCCTATGAATACCTACAAAAGGAGAAGCAAGTACTTGTTCATCAGCCTGAGTAAATCAGCATGTTGAACACTAGAACGCTCGGGGCAAATCAGGCCCAGGGCATCTCAAACTGCTTTGAGAATTATATAGTTTGCATTTTTGAAGAATTCTTTTGGTTCAACTTGAGGCATCACAGCAGAGTCCAATCTTGTTATCACATTCTGGACGGAATAGCTAGATATCAAGCCTGAATTGGAAGTTGGCCAATATTCTACTTTTCTGATGACTCGGGGCCAATTCCATTACTCAACTGCCAGCCCAACTAAGATTAGCCAACCCATACAGCACAGAAATTGCACCTGGGGCCTGGGAGGGATTGCTGCTCACTGGACAAACTTGCTAACTCATCAGGGAGTACCATGATGTTTCACTTATAATGGCTATGTGAATGATCCAATAGATAACACAGCCAAGGAAAATAAACAAACACCTTTTCTAAGAATAACAAATAAAATGAATAGTGGTTTGAAGAAGAATTTCATAATTAACACAGACAAATTTTGCTTTCAGAGCTAATATTTGTGCACGCTCTGGATGGACTGTGAGCCCTGGTACAAACAGATGTATAAAACGTAAGTATAATAGCTATGGTATGATGCTGGTTATGCTGGATATTTAATTTTAGGAACAATTGACATCAACTGCACACTGTGAATACTTGCTACAACTACAATTCATCTTTCCATAACCTGAAGGAAGGGGACTAAGAAATTATCTGTAGTGCCTACCGCCTACAGTGATACAAACATACGAATTAGGAGCAGGAGTAGGTCACTCAGCCCCTCGAGCCTTCTCCGCCATTCAATAAGATCATGGCAGATCTGAATGTAACCTTAACCCCAAATTCCTGTCAACCCCCAATAATCTTTCACCCCCTTGTTAATCAAGAATCTATCTCCCTCTGCCTTAAAAGTATCCAAACTCTGCTTCCACCGCCTTTTGAGGAAGAGAGTTCCAAAGACTCACTACCCACTGAGAGAGAATTTCTCCTCATCTCTGACTTAAATGGGCGATCTCTTATTTTTAAACAGTTCCAGATGCTCCCACAGGAGGAAACATTCTCTCCACATCCACCTGCCACCTCAATGTACGTGGCAGCGGTTTCTCCGGGGGGTGAGGGACCATTTCAAAGTGCTGGAGAGGCTCTAAAATGGCTGTTAATGGGCCGGTTAATTGGATTAAGATGCAAACTATTGCCATTACCACTTCCTGACACCTGCTGCAATTTTTCCAGCCCTCCCACCTCCCAGCCTGTCTCCAGAGACCTGCTAAAATCCCAGTTATTGTTTTGAGATTTGAGTGCCTGATCACCTTGGAGGATTGGAGAAACTGGGCCTGTATTCTCTAGTTTCAAAGAATGAGAGGTGATCTCATTGAAACTTACAAAATACCGAAAGGAATAAACAGGGTCGATGCAGATGAGATGTTTGCCCTAGTTGGGGAGTCGAGAACCAGAGGACACAATTTCAAAATAAGAGGGAAGCCACTTAGGACCGAGATGAGGAGAAATTTCTTCACTCAGAGGGTTGTGAATTTTTTTGAATTCTCTACCCCAGAGGGCCGTGGAAGCTCAGTCATTGAGTATGACGAAGGTAGAGATTGGTAAATTTCTGATTAACAATGGGAATAGGCATTGAAGTGTTCGATCAATCATGATCGTATTGAATGGTGGAGCAGGCTCGATGGGCTGAATGGCCTTCTCCTGTTCCTATGTTCTTATCTGCCCATTCCCAGCTGGATTTGGAGTGCAGACCTAACTCCTCGAAACCTGATTACTTTTGTTCAAATGTACATTAAAGCACAGAGCAAAGCTTAGTTACAAAGTAGCAGCAATATGGATGCAAAGCTAATCTTGAATGGTTATAACCTGACAATGCTGCATTCAGAAAAAAGAGCTTGCATCTGCAGTGATTCTTTTTGAACAACAGCATCAGCAACAGAGGAATTAAAACACATATTTTTCTGTACTCCAGACCAAGAAACCCAACTGGAATCTGGCCACCAGTGGCAGGGTGGATGTAGAGAGGATGCGGGAGAATCTAGAACCAGGGGTCACTGTTGAAAAATAAGGGGTCGCCCATTTAAAACAGAGATGAGGTGAAATTTTTTCTGAGGTTCACGAGTCTTTGCTTCTTGCATCGTTTGAGGAAGAAAGTTCCAGAGTCTGAATATTTTTAAGGCAGAGCTGGATAGATTCTTGGGAAGCAAGGGGGTGATCGGCTATCGGGGTAGACGGGATGCAGATTTGAGGTTACTATCAGATCAGCCATGATCTTATTGAATGGCAGAGCAGGCTCACGGGGCCGAATGGCCTACTTCTGCTCCTTGTTCGTATGCTTGAACCGGTTCTGCTACACATCATGTAACTCTCTAGTGCAACTGTGAAATGTGGTCCCCTGGAGCACTTACACTTCACAATTAGTTCCTAGCTAATTAGTTCCTAGGTCTTTACAGATAATACAACAATATAGAACACCCTTCTTTCTTTAAAACTTAAAGACCCTATCAATGTAGCTGTTCTAATCATTGACTTTTCGAAACTAAAGAAGATTATTAATCGACTTTTGGAAATTAACTGAACCCTTCTTAGAGCCTTGGATGGCATGTATTCTTTTCTAAAAATATTATTCACAATATCGCTTAGATCATGCAAATTTGACATTCATTGCTCTTGCTGGTAAGTCGGCATGCTGCACAGACGATGATGTGTGTGTTGTTCCTGGCGTTGCAGCAGTTATGATTGCTGTTGCTAATGTTGTGTCATTTTCTGCTGATGTTGTCAATGTTGTCTCTCTGGATCTTTCCCGGTTTTGTCGATGGTCTTTTCTATTTCTGCAGCTCTGGTGTTGGTCGAAAATGAACCCTGTTTCTTCTCATTTGCTGACCAATTATGGTCTCCTTACGTATGACCTTGGTGTCTCTGCTTCAGCAACAACTTCTGCTGGGCTCCAGGTTTTCATGATTGCCTCCTGTATATGTACACTTTGTCCTTTCAGCAGTTCATGTTTGTTGAAGTGACCTCTTTGCTGTGCTTCAGTGAGTTTTTGCCTCACTTCCTCCTGGTCACTCAGAGGATGTATTTTGCCTGGAGAGCAGTCTTATATTTTCTTCCATTCAACAAGACTGTAGGTGATTTCATGTCCGCCTTGAGAGGTGTGGATCGGAGTGACAATGAGGCAAGGTTTGGGTCTTCCTTGTTCCCCGGCATTTCACAAGCATTCCTTCGACTGTCTGGGCATGTCTTTCTATAAACCCATGTCCTCGAAGGCAGGAAAGGGGTGGTGAGCTGATGATGTTGAACCCATACTGTTCAGCAAGTTCCATAACTTCCCTGGATGTGAACTGCATTCCATTACCACATATTAATCTGTCAGGAATTCTTCCTTCAGCAAACAGAACTCGTACTGCTGAGATGATTGTTGTGGCGAACATAGGAAATAGGAGCAAGAGTAGGCCATTCGGCCCATTGAGCCTGCTCCACCATTCAAACAGAGCATGGCTGATCATCTAGTCAATGCCAATTTTCCCCACTAGTCCCATATGCCTTAACGTTATTACAATCCAGAAACCTTTTGACAAATGGACCACAGGAGGCTCAGGTACAGGTTACGATCATTTATTTGAGCAATTGCAAGGAGAGAACCATCTCAAGGCAATTTGAGATAGCACTCTGCTAAATTACAAGTGTACAGCATATTTATACTTTACTGATCACGTACATCTCTGGCATCAGGTACATCCCACTTTTCACCCAGGCAGAGACCTTCCCTCCCACGTAAGCTGGGACCATCTGTCCTTCCCCTATCTGATGAAGAGCACACTTAATCTTAGTTGTTTTCCAACCTAAGTCTCCAGTCTGACTCCCAGGACACCCAATCTATCTTATTTTTAATTCCTTCATGTCCAGTCTAGCTCCCAGGACCTTGCTGGTGATTGCAAGCTCTGCGGGTGTACAAAGTTCATCTGGTTTAACTGTTTAACTGTTGATTTACTGGTTTGCGCTGGCCTGCCTGTAGATTCTAATTTAAGTAATTCATTCCCTTATAATGAATTCTCCTTTACCATAAATTCTCACTAACTATCTTCCCCCTAACAGTCTCCCCTTTTGGCCCTTGGCCTAGCCCAAGGTAGCCAACCATAGTGGTGCTGTCCGTGCTGTACCAAAGTTCCTCCTGCGGTGCGGGACAAGCAGTAATGATCCCCGACCTTGTTGCCAGTACTGACACACCCACGACCAGGATTGTAGATCTATGGAGACATTAACATTGGCTCCCATTGTCTGGGTTCCCGCTTGGTCAATTGTCATGTATCTTTAACTGTATGTAATGCCTCCATTTACTTCCTGTTCTCATATCTATAAGTGCCCACGTATCACCTGTCATAATTACCTCGTATGGTCCATGCCTGTTTGCTCTGGGCTCACCTTGACCATCACGTTATTCCCCACTTGGATGTGGGGGGGTGGTCCATTGTAGCTCTTTGGATTTGCTGTTTCCACATCCTTAATCACCTGTCGGTCTCTGACTTCCTTCCTTAACTCATGCACTTGCTTACTCATTTTCCTCGCATTGTCTTGCACCCTTCCTTTTAGTAGTCCTACATCTCCCCTCCTACTATGATTCCCTCGGGTAAGTGCATTGCTCCCCTTGTCATGATTTCAAATGGGGTGAACCCAGCGGTCTTGCTTGGGGTAGCCCGAAGGCGCATTAGAATATTGGGCTGTTCCCTGTCTCTTGAACTGCTTTTGTGATTGATGTTTTTTTTTAAAGTTTGGTTCATCCTTTCCACCATCCCCGAGCTCTGTGGCTGGTAGGGAATGTGGAATTTCTGTTTAAATTTAAATTTATACATTTCTTTAATGACTCTTCCTGTGAAATGGCTTCCCTTATCTGAATCCATCTGGATAGGCACCCTCCACTCCTTCCAGTCTACAGTCTCCTGTTGCTGTCCTACGTCAGACCTCAATTCCTTAAACTGCCTCCACAACTCTACAGTGCACCTTCTTATCCTATCTTTCAATGGCTCAGTATCTTCACTTCCAGTGACGGTTCTCTCTGTAAGCCGCTTAACTCTGTCTGTCATCATGGTGTTAATCCTGTGGTCTTACTTCTTGTAGCTCGCAGGCACATTAATATAGTCAGTAATACATCTATTTAGCCTTTTTCCAGCTTTCCCTTTACCTGTGTCCACCTTGTGGTAAATTGTTGTTAAGTATTATTTCTCCTTACCTTTCAATTGCCTGAACTATAGGTTCCGCATAGTATTACCTCTAAGTTTTTTTTTTCCCTGACCATGATCATCCTAAGATTCCCTTGAGTTCAGTTTCTCTATTGTCTTGATCGTTTAAAATGCTTCCTTTAGGCCGCATTAACTATTCCATGTCAACGAGGATCTCTGTGTCTAGATATTTGCTTATCTCCCCCTGTGCGGTTCCAATGTCTCAGTTGATGGCCAAATTATCAAATTCACTTCCCTTATAACAGTTTGTATGTTGTGTCCTCTTTCCCTAACTCTTTCTTCTCATACCATTTTACACATGCAACAGCTACCATCTTATCTTGTTCAGGTTGCCTGGAGAGACTTTAAAGTCCAATAAAGTATTTTCATAACAGTTTTAAAACTGAAATCAGGCATTGACATGTTTTGCGTCCTTATCTTCTCAAACAACATTTTATTGTCTCAAAAGTAACCCACTAAATGGTGTCTGACCCGTTTCTTTTAGAATTATCCCAGATTCATTAACTCGGCCAAAAATTGGATTTCTGCCAAACTTTGTAAAGGTCTTGAGCTTAACTTCATATTTTAGGAACAGACTTACAAATACAAAAACTTGCAGCATTTGAATTAGTGCCAATTGTTGTCAAAAGCCCTTTAAAATGAAAATTCCCTTTTGAGAACTTTACCATGAACCAAACCTCAAAATTTTAAACTTTGTAAGAAATGTAATTTACACTATCAAAATTAAAACAACCTCTTTTTCATGTGTAATGATTTGTATCTAAATTAGAAGTCCCATATGTTTATTGACAAATTCTTTATCTTTGGATAGCATCCTCGTTATTCAAAGTAACCTGTTAAATTACACTGCAATTTACATCTCAAGATTGTCCCAAATTCAAATGACAGTGCTGTTGGAATGCTGATTTCCTTTATTATTTAATTAATCTCTTCAAAAGAAACCCCTTTTTATCCATTGGAACCACCTAGACCGTGTGTTTACATCTTTTGGTTTCCCTAGAATCCTTTTGAATTTCAGGTAATCTTTTTTTCCCTCAGAGTTTTAGAATACCAACTCATATGTATCAATCCCAATCAGCTTGGAAGCTGGTGATACTTGTCTGCCAGGGGGTGGTAACAAAGGCTGGTTCATCTAACCCTGTTTTAGCTTTACAATACCTTCAAATTGCGATTTTTACCCGAAATCTCAACTCAAACGTTATACTCAAAACTTTAGAATGTTTGAGTATACTTTTCCTCCCATCTAATATGGGGCTTTCGATTCTAAAGTGCTGAACTACACACACAAATGACAATTTGCAGAAGAAAACACATTAAATCTCACATACGAATGCTTCCTTGCACACAAACAAACTCATATATAAAGGTATGTATTTATGTTCCTATAATATTGAACTTAAAGACTTAAAACTCTAACTCTAAATGAAACTTCAAGTAGAAGTGGGGGGAAGAAAGGGATCTTGGAGGTTCCACCTATAGGGACAATCAAACTCGCTAAAGCTCACATTTCCTCTGCTTCTGCATGTCACTGCTCATTAACCCCCTAGGGGCACCCCTGCTCTCTCTCTCTCTCTCTCTCTTCAGCACAAACAGCTCTTGTAACTTAGATCAATTCATTTTACTAAGTTACAGAAAATTCAGTTGGGGACCTTTCAGGCCCCAATTATCCTTCCACATTTTAAAATTTTTACTATTGTTCCGCTATGAATATCGTGATGGAATCCAGGGTTCCCCAATCGAGTTCCACAACATTTTCCTATTCTCCTGCCTCCTGTTTTGCTGACAGCATTCTATTTTGTTTGTCTCTGCACAATTAATTCATGCGGCTCTGACAACTTAGATACTCGCGGTTTACTTAGGGAGATCTGTCCCCCCTACGCGGCTTCAGTTATGGTAATATTTCAAACCGTAATCCTCCAGCATGGCATCGCCTCCTGCTTCGGGCGGTGTTCTGGTCTCCCTGCGCGTCTTCGGCACTGCTAGCTCACCAGTGCGACTCTTGCCTCCTACCCCAGCACCTCTTCTCCCTGTCCTGTCCTGAGTCCTCCTCCCAATTCTTTGATACTTGGCCAGACTATTCTCGGGTAGGCTTACTGCACTAACTGCGGGTGGTAAATAAAATATACTCACCCACTTTGCAGAGCCGTCCCGAGGATCTGATCCCACCACAGGAGGCTCAGATACAGGTCACGATCGTTTATTCGAGCAATTGCAAGGAGAGAACCATCTCAAGGCAGCTTGAGATAGCACTCTGCTAAATTACAAGTGTTCAGCACATTTATACTTTACTGATCACGTACATCTCTGGCATCAGATACATCCCACTTTTCACCCAGGCAGAGACCTTCCCTCCCACGTAAGCTGGGACCATCTGTCCTTCCCCTATCTGATGAAGAGCACACTTAATCTTAGTTGTTTTCCAACCTAAGTCTCCAGTCTGACTCCCAGGACACCCAATCTATCTTATTTTTAATTCCTTCATGTCCAGTCTAGCTCCCAGGACCTTGCTGGTGATTGCAAGCCCTGCGGGTGTACAAAGTTCATCTGGTTTAACTGTTTAACTGTCGATTTACTGGTTTGCGCTGGCCTGCCTGTAGATTCTAATTTAAGTAATTTATTCCCTTGTAATGAATTCTCCCTTACCATAAATTCTCACTTACTTTCTTTCCTGTAACACTATCTTGAACGTGCTCGATGATTGAGCTTCCACAGTCCTCTGGGGTAGAGAATCCCAAAGATTCACCACGCTCTCAGTGAAGAAATTCCTCCTCACCTCAGTCTTAAATGGCCTGCCCCTTATTCTGAGACTGTGGGCGTATCATCCCAGATTTGCACTAAGCGTGGTAGCGAGCAGGAAAAAGAATGTCTTACCTGCCGGCTGCAATGGTGGCATTTCTCACGCCGAATCGCCTGCTTCCCACTTCATTAATTATGCAGCCACAGGAAACCTGCCGTTCTGCTGGTGGGCGGCCTCTGAATCACCCGTCACGATGTGACCTCACTGTTTCCTCACTCTGGGTGTCATATCTAAATTTCAGCCGCCCACACAGTTCTCAATGCATGCAGCCCTCGACTGCTCCAGTGAAGACATGGCCCTGAGATTCAAGAAGAGTTCAGTGACCCATCACTGGAAAGCCTTTCACAGGCCCGTTGTGATGTGCTTTGGCCACAGGAGGTCCATCAATCCCTCCACTCCGGCTTGGGGGCAATGGTGGTCAGTGCCAATGCTGCACAGAAGAGGTTGGCCATCCAGTGCAGAGAGGGCCTCCTCTCCTACTTATCCCTCCTCTCCCTTTTCTACCTCTTTTTCCTCTTGGCCCACAGCTCCTCCTTCGCCCGCTTCTCCCCACCCCCTCTCCTCCACTCTTCCCCTCTTCCCCTCTTCCCTACTCCTTCCCCCTTCCCTCTTCCCTCTCCCCTCTCCCATCCACCCTCCCCCCACCCCTCCCTCCCTTCCCTCTCCCCCTTCCCCCTCCCCGTCCCGCCCTCCCCCCTACCTCTCCCGGTCCACCCTCCCCTGGTCCATCCTCCCCCTCCCGCCCTCCCCTCTCCTCCTCCCTCCCACCCCTCTCCCCTCCCCCTCCCTCCCCTCTCCCCTCCCCCTACCTCCCTCTCCCAGTTTGCCCTCCCCGTCCTGCCCTCCCCTCTCCCTGCCCCTTCCTCCCCTCGCCCTGTCCCGCCCTCCCTGCTCCTCTCTGCTCTCCTCCTCCCTGCCCCCTGCTCGCCCTTCCCCCCTGCCCCCCACTCACCCTTCCCCCCTGACCCCGCACCCCCCACTCCCCCTTCCCACCTCCACCCTCCTTCCCCCTCCCACTTCCCCCACTCCACCCCTTCCCCCATGCTGTCCCTCCTGCCCCTTCCCCTCTTTCCTATCACCCCCTTCCCTCTCCCCGTACCTCCTCACTCCACAAAGTCAGAAGTGGGGATATTCGCAGATGATTTCACAATGTTCAGCACCATTCGTGACACTGCAGATACTGAAGCAGTCCATACCCAAATGCAGCAAGACCTGGACATTATCCAGGCTTGGGCTGATGAGTGGCAAGTAACATTTGTGCCACACAAGTACCAGGCAATGACCATCTCCACTAAAAGAGAACCTAACCATTGTCCCTTGATGTTCAATAGCATGACCATCACTAAATACCCCACTGTCAATATCCTCACAGTATCACAGCATCTTTACAGTGCAGAAGGAGGCCATTTGGCCCACTGAGTCTGCACTGGCTCTCTGAAATAGCATTCCACCGAGCCCCTCTCTCCTGCCTTCTGCCCATAACCTTGCACAATTTCTCTCCTCAAGGAGCAATACAATTCCCTTTTGAATACCTTGATTGAACCTGCTTCCACCGCCCTTTCATGAAGTTTGTTCCAGACTCCAACCACCCTCTGGATGAAAAAAATTTCCTCACATCACATTTACTCCTTTTGCTAATTGTTTTGAGTCTGTGCCCTTGAGTTCTTAATGTTCTTTTGAGTGGGAACAGTTTCTCATTGTTTACCCTGTCCATACTCCTCCGGATCTTAAATACCTCTATCAAGTCACCTCTCAGCCTTCTTTTCTCCAATGAAAACAGACCCAATCTATCCTCATACAGTTCTTCATCCCAGGAATCATTATTGTGAATCCCCTCTGTAATCTCTCCAATGCCTTCATATCCTTCCTCAAGTATGACACCCAGAACTGGACACAGTACTCCAGATGAGGCCTAACTAGGGTGTTATACAAGTTCAACATGACCTCCTTACTCTTGTACTCAATGCCCCTATTAATAATGCCTAAGATACTATATGCTTCATTAACTGCTCTCTCAACATGCCCTGCCATCTTCAGTGACCCATGTACATATATACCGAGGTCCCACTGTTCATGCACCTCCTTTACAGTTTCTCCTTTTATTTTATACTGTCTCACCATATTCTTCCTGTGAAAATGAATCATCTCTCAATTCTCTGCATTGAGCATCATCTGGCACTTGTCTGCCCAATCCACCAACATGTCTATGTCCTTTTGAAGTTCAAGACTATCTCCATCACAGTTGACAACATTTCCAATCTTTGTATCAACTGCAAATTTGGAAATCATGCCCTGCACACCACAGTCTAGGTCATTAATATACATCAGAAAGAGCAAGGGTCCCAACACTGACCCCTGAGGAACTCCAATACCAACCTTCCTCCAATCTGGAAAAAAACAACCATTTACCCCTACTCTTTGTTTCCTGTCGCTCAGCCAATTTGTTATCCGATTTGGTATCTTTCTCTCCCCCTCCCTCTTTCCCCCTCCCCCTTTCCCCCTCCCTCCAACACTCTCTCTTTCCCTATCCCTTCTAACCCTCTCCCTCTCCCTCCATCTTTCTCCTCCCTCTCTCCTTTTTCCACCCTCGCTCTCCTCCTCCATTCTCTTCCCTCCCCTCACACCATCCCTCTCTCCAAACCCCTCCCCCACACCCTCTCTCTCTCTCCCTGCCACCCTCACTCTCTCCCAAACCCTCCCTCTCCCCTGCACTCTCTCTCCCTGCACTTTCACTCCCCTGCACTCTCTCTCCCCTTCATTCTCTCTCCCTTTTACCCTCGCTCCCCACCCCTTCCTTTCCCTTCACTCTCTCCCGTTCGTTCCCTCTCCGTTTCACTTTCTCACCCCTTCACTTTCTCTCACCCCTTCACTTTCTCTCTCCCCTTCACTCTCTCCCCCATTCATCCTCGCTCACCTTCACTCTCTCTCGCCTTCACACTCCCTCCCTGTCCCTCTCCCTCTCTCCTCAACCCCCCCATTCCCTCCCTCCTTGTCTTTATCTCCCCATCCCTCACACTCTCATTCTCTCCCTGTCCCTACCTCCCTCCATCCCTCTCTCATCCTCAGCCACTCCCTCCCTTTCTCACTACCCCTCCATCACTCCTTCCCCCTTTCTCTTCCCTTACTCCCTCTCCCTCCCTCTCTGACTCCCTCCCCCTCCCTTCCTCTCTTCCCCCCTCTCTCTCCATCCCAATCTGTCCCTTTCTTCTCTCACCCTCCCTCCCACACTCTCTCATTCTCTTCCTCCATCACTCTCTCACTATCCTCCATCACTTGCACTCTCACTCCCCTTCCCCTTTCCCTCTCTCCAATTCCCTTCCTCCCTCTCTCCAACTCCCTTCCTCTCCCTCCCTCTCTGTCCCTCCCACTCTCTCCACCCCTCTCCCTTCCGCCCTCTCTCTTTCCCCATTTCTACTGCTCATGCTCTCTCTCCTGCTCTTGCTCTCTCTCTCCCCCTTCCTCCCGCTTTCTTTCTGCCCCACTCCCTCCCAATGTCTCTCTCTCACCATCCCTCAATCTCCCTCTCCCTCCCACACTCTCTCTCACTCTCTCTGCTCCTCTCCCCCTCTCTCCCTACCTCTCCTCCCTGTCCCTCCCTCACTCTCCCATCCCACCCTTTCTGTCTCCCTCCCTGTTCCTCTCTCTCCCCCTCCCATTCCCCCTCTCTACGTCTTTCCGCCCCCCCTTCATCCCTCTCTCCCTCCTCACCCTGTCCTCCCCTTTCATCTTCCCTCCAATCCACTCTCCCTCCCTCCCTCATTCTCCCTGTCTCTTTGTTCATCCCCCCTACCCAATCTCTCCTCCCCTTCCCCCTTCACATACTCTGTCATTCTCCCCATCCCCCTCTCTCTCTTTCTGCTGCTCTCCCTACCCATTCGGTCCTTCACCACCTCGTTACCCCTCCCCATCTCCCTCTTTCTCTCTCCCCCCCTCCCTCTATCTCCTCTCTCCCAAACCCTCCGCCCACACAATCCCTCACTCTCCCTAACTCCCTCTCCCTCTCTGTCTGTCTCCTTCCCTCACTACCCCTCCCTTCGCCTCGTTTCCCTTCACACTCTCTCCACTTAACTCTCGGTCCCCTTCTCTTTCTCCAGTTCACGCTCTTCCCTTCACTCTCGCTCCCCTTCACTCTCTCCTCATCACTCTTGCTGCCATTCACACTCTCTTCCCTTCACACTTGCTTCCCTTCTCTCCATCCTCTTCATTGTCTCTCCACTTCACTCTCTCGCCTTCACATTCTCTCGCCTTCACACTCTCTCCTCCTCACACTCTCTCCCTTTCACTCTCTCTCCCCTTCACTCTCTCTCCCCTTCACTCTCTCTCCTCTTCACACTCTCTCCCCTTCACTCTCTCTCCCCTTCACTCTCTCACCCCTTCACTCTCTCTCCCCTTCACTCTCTCTCCAGTTCACTCTCTCCACTTCACTCTCTCCACTTCAGTGTCTTCCCTTCACTCTCTTCCCTTCACTCTCCCTGCCCTTCATACCCTCTGTCCTTCTCACTCTTCCATCCACTCTCTCTCCCCTTCACTCTCTCTTCCCTTCATTCTCCCTTCCCACCATCCTCGTTTCCCTTCACACCCTCTCCCCTTCACTGTCTCTCCTTCACTCTCTCTCCCCTTCACTCTCTCTCCCCTTCACTCTCTCTCCCCTTCACAATCTCTCCCCTTCACAATCTCTCCCCTTCACTCTCTCCCCTTCTCTCTCTCCCCTTCTCTCTCAATTCCCTTCACTCTCTCTCCCCTTCAAACTCTGCCCTCATCTTCACACTCGCTCCCCTTCACACTATGTCCCCATCACTCTCTATCCGCTTCAGCCTATCTCTGCTTCAATCTCACTCCCCTTCACACT
This sequence comes from Cetorhinus maximus, assembly GCF_964194155.1. NCBI lineage: Eukaryota > Metazoa > Chordata > Chondrichthyes > Lamniformes > Cetorhinidae > Cetorhinus > Cetorhinus maximus. The sequence continues at coordinate 2 of NW_027597210.1, read as the reverse complement.
TT